>NW_006203596.1:440177-441938 GCF_000334495.1 Tupaia belangeri chinensis | reverse complement strand
GCCCGGCGGCCACACGCAGGCCCGGGGACCACGTGCAGGCCCGGCATCCACGCGCAGGCCCGCTGGCCACGCGCAGGCCCGGCGGCCCCGGCAATGTCATGTCTCTTTACCAAGAGGTGTAATTGATGGTCTCTAGTTGATGTGTGATCATTATTTTGGTTAAAAAGGTAGTCAAACAATGAGTTATATATTGCATTAAAAGTATTTAAACATGTAAATAACCACACTCTATGGGAGAGACTGAAAGACTGGAGGACATAAAAGCATTAAAAGTTGTTATGGACACTGGAGACTAAGCGGAAGGAGAGTGTGGGAGCGGAAGAGTGCAGGAACGGAAATGAGGGGAAAATGAGAAGACATTTGTGGGACACAGACATAGTTTGTTATCTGTTAATGAGGAGGTGTATAATATTCTCAACTGGTCCGAGATGTGGATCATGCTGGGTAAAGTCTCTTTGCACTCTAAATGATGCATAGCGATTGAATATATAAATAATCATAATCAATGAAAATAACATTAAAAAAGTAAGTAACAGTAATGATAGCAAGAAGTAGCAATAATGTAATTAGTAAATACAAATCATCATTCTGAGGGCAGAAGCCTGACTGCTTTTTCCTTTCTCCAAAATCCCTTCCAGAGGGAGTGGGAAGAATCACACCCACAAACATTAACAGACCATCTTGGCCCAGCTGATAATCTCCCCAGCATGGTGTGTGATGGGCGAGTCACGCCCACAAGCGTTAATAGACCGTCAGGCTCATTTGATAACAGGGCTCTTCCTCACCCTGTCCTTGGCACAGTATCTTCTGACATATGCAAGCCCCTTGTCTCTGCTAAAGTACGTACTACTGATGCCTTCTGAAGCACAGACCTTCCTTTCCAATCTCCGACCTAAAACCCACCTATGGCTTACAAGCCCCTGCTTCCTGATGTCTTTTTGGACCAAACGAATGAAATAACTCTTTTCACTAAATTCCAAACCTTGTCTCTCACTCTCAAAATCAAAGAAACCGTTGTATCTGATCACGCCGAGAAAGGCATGTTTACCTTTCTCCGAGCCACATATTCGTGTTTATAAATAAACCACATTCATTA
Source organism: Tupaia belangeri chinensis (assembly GCF_000334495.1). Classification (NCBI taxonomy): domain Eukaryota; kingdom Metazoa; phylum Chordata; class Mammalia; order Scandentia; family Tupaiidae; genus Tupaia; species Tupaia belangeri. Next base: position 440,842 of record NW_006203596.1, on the reverse strand, counting down.
GTATTTCTTCAGAGTTAGTCAACACTTTTAATAAGTCTTCTGAACCAGGTATAGGATCACTAAGGAATTAATTTGCTTTTTCATGTGATTAATTAGCTGAGTGACTTCTGATGATACGTCAAATGCATAGACATGACTCGCTGTTGGAATAATATTGCCTATCCCTGCTTGGGAGCCAATAATGGTATGAAGTGCTATGAGGCTTTGTAAGACTATTTTTTGTCATTAAGGACATTTTGGTGTTTAGTAAGCTTAATGATTGATTACTATTATTCAAGGCTTGTTGGCTAAATTTAGCCAAAACTTTTACGTAAACAACCATGTCTTTGAGCCCTAAAGAAGGAACAAAAATAAAAAAATAAATGATCATACCAATGAAACATTGAACAAACCCATCTGGCCTTAAAAAAAATGGAAATTGAGTAGAAGGCTATATGAAGAGTGGGTTGCCCCACGGCCGCACGCGGCTGGGCCCCCTCCGGGGCCCCACGGCTGCCCCCTGCCTCTCCGGCGCCAGATGGCCCGGCTTGCGCCTGCGAGTGGCCACCGGGCCTGCGCATGGCCCCTGGGCCTGCGCGTGGCCCCTGGGCCTACGTGTGGCCATGCGTGGCCGCCGGCTGCAGGCGGCAAGCTGAGGCCAAAAACAAGGAGGAAGAACTTGCAAC
>NW_006203596.1:371981-439279 GCF_000334495.1 Tupaia belangeri chinensis | reverse complement strand
AAAAAAAAAAAAAAATTAAAAAAATAAAATAAATGATAAAAAAAAAAAAAAAAGAGTGGGTTGAACTTGCTCATTTACTCAAGAAAAACCTAAAAAGTGTAACATTCTATCCAACCACTGGGAAGCCAGGACTCAATATTTGTTTTATTTATTTATTTTTTGGAGAGGTTTTCGCTCTAGGGCGCGTGCGCTCGCCACACAGAGAGAGACATAGAGACAGAAAGCGAGAAATCACCCCCCAGGGGGGATAGTCATGCCGCAATCCCTTCTTCTCCATTCTCCTCCTGGGATCTTGGGCACACACGCACATGCGCCTGGTGTGAGTTTTAAGACACCGGGTCCGGGACGCGAACCACAGTCGACTATGTGGGAGTCCAGCAACGACATAGCCATTACGCTAACTGCTGGTTCCCTCAATATTTGTTTTACAGAGTCACTGAGTTTTATATCCTGCGATACCAGGTCACCACTCCCAGCACATTTGAACCAATCAGGGACTTTAAGGTTATTATAGTGGTACAGGACTCAGGTGGGCACCACCCCAGGTGGCAAGTATTATCTGGTGCACTTATTTTAGTATGATTATTTTGTCCCCAGAAGAGATAATCAAGTCTGGTTATTGATGTCCATCACCAGGAGCAAACCATAGGAAGGACTTAAAATAGTTTATAGAAAAATAAAATGAAAGTATGAGTGTATTTGGTGCAAAAAAAAGATCTAAAGACATGCATATTTGTTCTCACAATACACGTTTTCATAAATTTTTGAAGACCCTCTTACACATGCCTGCCCCATAATTGGAGTGTTCTTCGAAGAGATGAGTCAACTTACTTAGGGGCTTTGTTTGACCATTTTCAAAGACAATCTATTGGTTTTCACACATGAAAATAAAAAAGTTATGCCTAAGGTAGTTTGTGGGGCAATGAACAGAGAAGTCTGTAAAACAAAAGAATGACTTTTTATCCAGACAAATTGTAGTCTCTTCATACTCTACGATCATTTTCTTTTAGTGGGGATATCCATCATGGGGTCCAGAAGTCCTGGTTATAGGTTACTGACACAAACCCAGCAATCAACTGTGTTTCAGATCAGCACACCATGGGACCCACTGGAGGAAAACATTGGATCTAAAGTATTAGCACCGTGTAACAAAGAAGGAGAGTTATTGATCGACAGGGCAAGTCTTGATTCTTGGGATGATACTACCACCTCTGATGGGGTTTGCCTCATTTTTCTGGGTTGGTGTGGAGTCTTGGGGTTGTCTGGTGAATCTTCGCTTGAGGTCTCTAATATTTTCAGTGAACTGTTCGACTTTTGTCTTAATTTCCTCATCTGTTAAGAGTTGTACCTATTTCATAGAGTTGACATGTTAACATCTGTGAAGTTCTTAGAGCATAACTAGGCACAAAAGTGATAGTTTTCATTTTCTATTGTTTTTTTTTTTTTCAGCCTGGAGAGAGTCAAAGATTGCTTGAATTTCAAAATCCCTTTGAGTTCTTAGCTTATATACACTTTTCTTCTTTCAAAGTGAACATTGTTATTTTGATGTACAATGATGACTCAAGTGCCTGGAACTGCCCCCTGAGAACCTTTTGGCTCTGAATCCTCCTGCCTTTTTTTTTTTTGCTTAATTTTCCAGAGGGGGCGTGAGCTTGTCAGAGAGAGACTGAGACAGAAATACACAGAGAGAATGCAAGAGAGCACCCCCATAAGGAACTGGTCACACTACAATCCCTTTTCCTCCATCTCTCCCTCTCCTTGGGATTTTGGGTATTCATGCACACATGCCCTGTGTGTGTGTGTGTGTGTGTGTGTGTGTGTGTGTTTTTCAAGCTGCTGAGTCCAGGACTTGAACCATGCAGTTGACCATTGAGATCTAGCTGTCTTAACCATAAAGACCACAGGCTTACCCAATCCTTTAGTCTTAACCTCTTTCTCTTTTTTTCTTTACTTTCTTTCTTTTAAGAGAGATTTTTTGCTGTAGGGCACAAGTGCTCACCAGAGAGACAGAGACAGAAAGCAAGAAATCACTCCCCAGAGGGGATGACCACACTGTAATCCTTTCTTCTCCAGTATCCTTTCTGGATCTTGGGCACACACACATGCACCAGGTGTGAATTTCAAGCTGCTGGATCCAAGATTTGAACCTCAGTCAGCCATGTAGGATATAACCATTACAACATCTGCTGGTCCCTCTCATTTCTTTTCTACAAACTCCTGAAGCTTCTCCCCTTTCATATAATGGAAAATTTTTGTATTGTGAAGAAAATAAAATATTTAAAGAGAGAGAGACTACATAGATGTAGAGACTTGATATTGTAAAAGGTTTTATTTCAGTATCTGAAGATATCCTTGACTTTATTTATTTATTCTTCAACAGGCGAGGGCATCTGTGCTTGAGAGAGAGAGAGAAATAAAAGAAAGAGAGAGAGAGAGAGAGAGAGAGAGAGAGAGGAGAGAAAGGACCCTCCATTGGGTGGTGATCATGCCACGATTCCCTTTTCTGCATTTCTCCAGCCCATTGGGATTTTTGGCACATATGCACACTTGCCCAATGTGTTGTTCAAGCCACCAGGGTTGGGATTCAAACCATGGTCAGCCATGTGAGATCCAGTTACCAATGTATTGCACTTAACCACTGCTCAATGGGCTGGTCCTCTCTAACTTCACATATATCCTTTCATTCTGGCTCAAGAACGATGCTCCAACATAACACTCCTATGTGGGTTTTGAATCGTATGTACTCTTTTTCTAGAGAAACTTTGCTTCTACACGTGTCACCCATGCAACCTTTTCAATCTGTCACCCGTACTGACTCTGAGGCACACAGTTAGCTACCTGATTACTCTTCCCTACCAGTGGCAGATGTTGGTAACTTAGGACACAGGACTTTCACTTCAGGTCATCTCCCAATATGACCTGTCCAACTTTGTATTTTATTACTTACCTTGAACATAAAAAGTCCTTTTTAATCAAGTCAGTCCTTTATTTTCTTATTAAACTATACCCTTTGGATTTTTCTTAGGGTATTATCATAAACAAACAGACTTTATACTCCTCTTGTATAGAATCCAGTACTTTGTTCTTTTCCCTGCAACACCTACACCAAGCCTACTCCTAGCGGCACCACCACATTTTTCATATCTGAAGTCTCTCAGCCTTGATTGCTATTCATTTTTTATTTCAGGATTCAATTTGGGAATCATACAGAAAAAAAAATCATTCAATAAGTGAGGAAACAGCGATAGAGACTGACCAGAAAAAAAAAAGGTTTATTTATCAAGTCTTTGAAAGTACAAAACCATTTATCTTCCATGGGGTCCTGAGAACAAGGACTCCAGCAAAGCATTTGTTCATGTGGACATCAAGCATTTCCATGATCTGTGGTATTGGGAAGAAAGGAAAATTGAGATGACCCTGGGTTTCCATGAGCAGAGAAAATCCCTTTCCTTAGGACTGGGTAGCCTAGTGCTTAAGGAAATCCAACTAAGACAGTGGGAAATAGGATTCTATTACAGATCATTACCCAATAAGCAATTCTTTGAATTGCCTAAGGTTTGACAGTCAGGGATTCTCCCCAGTTAAATGCCTTTTTCTATAATTATGTGTAGTGGGATATAACATTATGTCTTTGGAAAATATTTAGTCATAATTTTATGAAGGAGGAGATTAGAGGATGAGCCAAAGGAATTCTGACTGCAAGAAGGAGTGTGAATTGCTCACCTTTGCTACAAGGAGCATTGTACTCGGCAACTGCAAACTCATCTTAAGACAAAAGAAAAGCAAAAAATCATTACATGAAGTAAAAGGGAAAGCAAACACCTGTGGGATGTGGGTAAGTGGAAGAATCTTTGGTGTGGCAAGAGTTGTACTGTATCGACATGTTAGTATCATTCATGCGATGTGCTGCTGGCCGTATAGACGAACATAGAAAAAATCAAGTCAGTCCTTTATTTTCTTATTAAACTATACCCTTTGGATTTTTCTTAGGGTATTATCATAAACAAACAGACTTTATACTCCTCTTGTATAGAATCCAGTACTTTGTTCTTTTCCCTGCAACACCTACACCAAGCCTACTCCTAGCGGCACCACCACATTTTTCATATCTGAAGTCTCTCAGCCTTGATTGCTATTCATTTTTTATTTCAGGATTCAATTTGGGAATCATACAGAAAAAAAAATCATTCAATAAGTGAGGAAACAGCGATAGAGACTGACCAGAAAAAAAAAAGGTTTATTTATCAAGTCTTTGAAAGTACAAAACCATTTATCTTCCATGGGGTCCTGAGAACAAGGACTCCAGCAAAGCATTTGTTCATGTGGACATCAAGCATTTCCATGATCTGTGGTATTGGGAAGAAAGGAAAATTGAGATGACCCTGGGTTTCCATGAGCAGAGAAAATCCCTTTCCTTAGGACTGGGTAGCCTAGTGCTTAAGGAAATCCAACTAAGACAGTGGGAAATAGGATTCTATTACAGATCATTACCCAATAAGCAATTCTTTGAATTGCCTAAGGTTTGACAGTCAGGGATTCTCCCCAGTTAAATGCCTTTTTCTATAATTATGTGTAGTGGGATATAACATTATGTCTTTGGAAAATATTTAGTCATAATTTTATGAAGGAGGAGATTAGAGGATGAGCCAAAGGAATTCTGACTGCAAGAAGGAGTGTGAATTGCTCACCTTTGCTACAAGGAGCATTGTACTCGGCAACTGCAAACTCATCTTAAGACAAAAGAAAAGCAAAAAATCATTACATGAAGTAAAAGGGAAAGCAAACACCTGTGGGATGTGGGTAAGTGGAAGAATCTTTGGTGTGGCAAGAGTTGTACTGTATCGACATGTTAGTATCATTCATGCGATGTGCTGCTGGCCGTATAGACGAACATAGAAAAATATGTCATGACTTTTCTGATGACTCAACATTATCCTTTTATATATAGTATATCTTCTTCTACCCTAAACTCCTAAAGGACAGTTTAGATTTTATACGTACTTACCTCACACATGGTGCTCTGTAAATGATTTTTAAAGAATTATTTTACTTTAACTTTATTTACTTACTTTAATTTGACTGGAGAGGGACAGAGAGAGAGAGACAAAGAGAAAGAGAGAAAGCAAGCCACCAGGTCCGGGACTCGAACAGCAGTCGGCCATGTGGGAGTCCAGGGTCCTTAACCACCATGCCACCTGCTGGCCCCAGGTCCTCTGTAAATTTATCTGATGAGAAGGGAACTAAATATATATTCTACAGGTGTTTTGTATTAATAGTTAATATATTTATATTGTAGGTAGTTTCTATAATGTACGTATAGAAGACAAAAAAGAACAGAACCAAGCTTGGTGGGAAAAAAATGAAAGATAGAACCTTTAATGTAATCATCCCAACCCCTCCTCAAATCTAAATGTTTATGATCAGGAATTTAATTTGTATGTGAAAGTTGCTCGGACTCACCTTTCTCATAGTAATCATAGACTTTCACTATGGCTGGTTTCAGATCTCTTACTGGAACATCTTGCAGGACCCTGAAGGACATGCTCAGTGTCTGATTCGACACCTGGAAAGCACAAGAGAATTACATGACTTTCCAGAGAACTTTTTTCTCTCTTTGTATACATGTAAGCAATCACCTATTATTGGGGAAAAAAATTAAAAGCACATTACAACTAAAAGCACGTTACGGTGTTCTTAAATTGTGTAGAAAGCTCTCAGTAGACAAGGAAGTCCCCAGATTATTTCTTGAATAACTAACACATATGTTCATCAATACCAGCACATGGCTCTATTCGCGGGGGTAGATGCTCTGTGGTTTATACTGGTTGACTATGTCCATTTTTAAATATCCAGAGTTTGGTACAGTTTCACGTCTATACCTTGTAGCAATACCTGTGTAGACTGAAAGAGGCATATAAAAGGTTGATTATGGCAGCCTCCTTTAAGTTTTATGAAATTTGTAAGTTATAGTTCCTATCAATGTAGGCATAACTAAACTCTAACACCCATATCTATACAATCAGGTTGGTTCGTTGGTGGGCTGATATTGTCATGCTATGGTCCACATCCTTGCCAAGATGATATTTTCCCCTTTTATAATGTTGCCTGGGGCGTTGATGTAATTGACTAATCATGACGGTTACTTCTTACAGTAGCTGGTGTTTTCCAAGTCACTTGGGGACACGATGAACACATTCTGTGGAGACTAACTTGCCTACAAGGTCCTAGAAATAGTCATACCCCAATATTATAATAAGTCATTTCTACCTATAATCCCAGGTAAAACATAAATAAGCAGAGAACATTTACTGGAATTAATATGAGAATTCTCGAATTTCTGACAAAGTGGTGACATCTTCAAAACGCTTTCACTTACTTCCCAGATGGTTCCTTCAGAGGGGTCACTACTTTTTATTTATTTTTACAGCGGGGCTGGTAGGGCTCTCACCTTATCCAGGTAAATCAAGACATGGTTGTTGCTGACTTCTGTCCGGCTCACATGATCAGACTTCTCAAGCTGAAGAAAATTAAGACACGGCGAATGTTAATAAGTAGATTAAAACCCCTGAGTGATTTGGAGAAAACAGATATTTTTTTATTACCAAAATAGCTTGAGGGTAGAATTTCTTTCTTTATTTTTTGTAAGTAAACATGTAATATAAAATTAAGAATAAGAGACATTCTGGATGAAGGGCTTAATATTAGTAGGTCACATATGTAAAAGTTGCTTTACCTGAAGAAACAGGAACCAAATAGCCTCAACCTCAAATTACTCATACTTCAAGGTTCAATCCACATTCTATTGCTTCATAAAGGAGTTTTTCTTCCTTCTTTTTGCTTCACAGAGTGACCTCATTTTTCTCTTAGCTTTTATGATACAGTTTAAAAATCCATCGGTCATTTTCATAAGTCTAAACTGGTTCCTGGCACACTGTATTTTGTTAACAAAATTCTAAGTTCCATGAAAATGGGAACATGCTGGTATTTATTTTTTTAAGTGATCTTGGCTCCTAGCAGAGAGCTTTGCAGTAGTGGATAATCATACGAGTAGGCTAAATTATATTTCTGAGTTTAGAAAAATAGAAGTCTTTGATGGTGCGTAACAGTATTTGAATAACAGTTTTATCTTAGTCTGAAGATGCATGAAGCATTATACTTGGCTGGCTTCCTGGGGCAGCAGTAACCCGCTGCTCAAGGGAGGCCAGATCCCACACGGCGACTACAGCTGAAGCCCTGGTCAAGTCCTCCTGAAACATGTCGGGCACACGCTCAAGTGCCCAGGATCCGACAGGGTGCAGGAACAGAGGAAGGGCATAGCAGAGGGTCAGACCTGTGGAGGGCGTACTCTCCTCTGTCTTTCTCTCATGCATGTACCCAAGCATGTGTCTAGCATGAATAAGCAAAGCAAAAGGCTGGCCCTATGGTGGAGTGGTTAAGTGCAGTGTATCAAGAGTGGGATCCCAGATGGCCAACCATGGTTCTGATCCTGCCCCAGTGGTTCCTAAATGTGCCAGGCACAAGAGCATTTGTGCCCTAAAATCTGACAGGATGGCAAAACAGAGGAGAAGGGTCATGGTACAACCAACCATACCTTATGGGGCAGGGTGAGGTTCTTTCTCGCTCTCTGGTAAGGGCACATGCCCTCTGGAACATGTAATATAAAATTAAGAATAAGAGACATTCTGGATGAAGGGCTTAATATTAGTAGGTCACATATGTAAAAGTTGCTTTACCTGAAGAAACAGGAACCAAATAGCCTCAACCTCAAATTACTCATACTTCAAGGTTCAATCCACATTCTATTGCTTCATAAAGGAGTTTTTCTTCCTTCTTTTTGCTTCACAGAGTGACCTCATTTTTCTCTTAGCTTTTATGATACAGTTTAAAAATCCATCGGTCATTTTCATATGTCTAAACTGGTTCCTGGCACACTGTATTTTGTTAACAAAATTCTAAGTTCCATGAAAATGGGAACATGCTGGTATTTATTTTTTTAAGTGATCTTGGCTCCTAGCAGAGAGCTTTGCAGTAGTGGATAATCATACGAGTAGGCTAAATTATATTTCTGAGTTTAGAAAAATAGAAGTCTTTGATGGTGCGTAACAGTATTTGAATAACAGTTTTATCTTAGTCTGAAGATGCATGAAGCATTATACTTGGCTGGCTTCCTGGGGCAGCAGTAACCCGCTGCTCAAGGGAGGCCAGATCCCACACGGCGACTACAGCTGAAGCCCTGGTCAAGTCCTCCTGAAACATGTCGGGCACACGCTCAAGTGCCCAGGATCCGACAGGGTGCAGGAACAGAGGAAGGGCATAGCAGAGGGTCAGACCTGTGGAGGGCGTACTCTCCTCTGTCTTTCTCTCATGCATGTACCCAAGCATGTGTCTAGCATGAATAAGCAAAGCAAAAGGCTGGCCCTATGGTGGAGTGGTTAAGTGCAGTGTATCAAGAGTGGGATCCCAGATGGCCAACCATGGTTCTGATCCTGCCCCAGTGGTTCCTAAATGTGCCAGGCACAAGAGCATTTGTGCCCTAAAATCTGACAGGATGGCAAAACAGAGGAGAAGGGTCATGGTACAACCAACCATACCTTATGGGGCAGGGTGAGGTTCTTTCTCGCTCTCTGGTAAGGGCACATGCCCTCTGGCAATTAATTTAAAAAAGTAAAGAAAAAAAAATCCATGAAATAAAATCGGGTACCTTGGACTTATATTTAACCTACCATTTTCACTGTTGGTTTCAGGGGAATGAAGCCTGATACCATCTTCACATCAGCGATAGCCATGTTGGAGGCAGCGCGGCTCCCGGTGTAACTGAAGACCCAGGGTAGAAAGCAGTTAGGGTTTCCGTGTTATTAAATACTCTCTTTCTCTATGTCCTCATGAAGCACTTGACAGCTTTAAAAGGTCCACATTGGCCTTCTCAATTATCCTCCGCCACTGGTTTGGAAACTGGTTATGTGTTACATTTTTAGGGACTGTGTTAAAGTCACAGAGACCAGGCCTTATTCCAACTCGATGAGTTAAAATTTCAAATGTGGGACTCTGAGAATCCACTTTTTTTTTTTTTTTTAGAGATATTATTCCTGTAGGGCACATGTACTCGCCAGAGAGACAGAGAAAGAGGGAGACAGAGTGACAAAGTGAGAAATCATCCCCCGGGACGGGTGACCACACCACAATCTCTTCTCCTCCATTCTCCTCTCAGGATCTTGGGCACACATGCACATGTGCCCAGTGTGCTTTAAGCCACCGGGTCCGGGATCTGAACCATGGTCAACTATGTGGGAGTCCAGTGACAGAACCATTATGCCATCTGCTGGTCCTGAGAATGTACATTTTAAGAAAGCTCTGTAAATGATGCATGACTTTGAATCCTCTGATCCATGCCATATTCATTGCATATACTTTACTTTAACTTTTTTCCTGAATAGTATCCCCAAGCAAGTTACAATATTCTGATGTAAAGATATTTTTTTGGTAAACTCTGAAGGTATTTGAATTTTGCTGCATATAAATGCATTTTTCTTCAAAACTGATTATGCGGCATATAACCTGAGATTCATTTATTACCAGTAGAAATTCTATCTAAAGAGCTGTGACTTCCCTCCATTCAAACTTTTCAGGGGGCCAGCAGGTGGTGTAGCGGTTAAGGTGCTGGGCTCCCACACGGTCGACTGTGGTTTGAATCCCAGACTCAGTGGCTTGAAACTCAGGCTGGGCATAAGTGCATGCAGGCCCAAAATCCCAAGAAGAGAATGGAGGATGGCTTTTCTTCTGGGCAGTGGTTTCTCTCTCTTTCTGTCTCTCTGTCTTTCTCAGTGTTTCAGGCAAGCACATGTCCCGATGGCAAAAATCTCTAAGAAAATAAACCAAAACCAAAACCAAACAAACAAACAAACAGAAAACCAACAAAACTTTCAGGAATTCTCCATCTCTGTCCTGAATAAAGCAAGAATAAAACAGAATTCTTTACATTAGAAGGAATTTCAAAAAATCATATTGTGCACTATAGAGATATATAATGATGTAATCTAAATTTAATATAAACAAAATGAAGAGTGGACAAAAAAAGTAAGAAAATAGGCAAAACTGCTATGAGTAGACAATGCTAGAAAGGAAATAACAAATGTATAATAAGAATGAAAAGAATCATAAGCAAAAAAAAAAGGAATTTCAATGTAATTATAAACAAAGGGTAACATTCTTAAGTTATTTTCAAGAGGAACTATTAATCTTTAGATAGTGACGTTGGGTAATAATAGATCCTGGAGACAGAGGATGGGCATAGGAACCCCATTATTGAGTTGACCCTGTAGCCTAATGGTAAGGGAGGCTGATCCCATGTGGCTGACCACACAGCTTACATCTCTGCCTAGCAGCTTGGAAAACACACCGGGCACGTGTGTGTGTGTGCCCCAAATCCTGATGAGATGGAGAAATGGAGGAGAAAGGATCGTGGCATGACCCTGGTCTATAGGAGATGCTTTTTCTCTCTTCCCCTTCATCTCTGTCTCTCTCTCTCTCTCCGGTGAGCCCAGCGCGCTCTGGCAATGAAGAAAAACCCATCACTGAGACACTCTGTTATGCTTTCTCAGTGAATCCAGAGCAAACTTCACCGCCGCCCTGCTCTACTTAGCGAGGAGTTCCAGTTGGGGTTGGCTGTTATTCCCAGACTTGGGTGATACGGTTGGAAGGGCTTACCTGACATTCAGTGAGAGCTCGAAGCTGGTGTGAGCCTTGGGTCCATCACAGGTTTCGGGCACAGTTTTCACTTGTAAAGCAAAGGGGAACGTTTCCTTTCCTGGGAGAATATTGTATTTCAAGGATGTCTAGAAACATTAAAGACAAAAATTATTTCTTCCCTTTTCCAGCCTTCTCCACTTCCTCAGTTCTTTCCCTGACTCGTTCCATGGCTCAGGGTAGGGCTTTTCGGTGAGAACGGTTACTGTAGTACCTCTTCCTCACGTGCCCAAGGGTCTCACCTGGAGGTAGACGCATCCCTGTCCGGCCACGCTCAGGCTGTATTCTCCTGGCACCTTTGGCAACGAGACCTGCTGCAGTAGCAGGCGATTGTCATTGTCCACTTGGAAGTTTGTGGAAAATGTTCCTGAAGATTTGACAGTGACCTCGGCAGCCTTCCCGGTCTTGGTAAACGTGGCTGCTCCGTACTTGGACAAAGCGTGGAGGGCCACCACGGTGTCCTGGATGAGATGAACGAGAGCATTTCCACTTAGGTATGCTAACTTTGAGGCCTGTGACCAAAGACCACGTTCATGCTGCAATGGGGCTTTGAGTTCCTATTTCCCCCACATTTAATCTTGGAGTTCTAAGTTTAAGGTTGATTGCAATCTTTAGAGAGATGTCAGGACCATAGCATTGGATGGTATGCCCTAAAAGTTGACCTTATTTATCAGAAGATTGATCCTGGGCCAGCAGGTGGTGTAGTGGCTAGGGCACTGACCTCCCACATGGCCGATTGCGGTCTGAGTCCCAGACCCAGTGGCTTGGGGCTCACGCAGGGTGCATGAGCATGTGTGCCCAGGATCCTGAGAGGAGAATGGAGAAGGACTGCAGTATGGTCACCCCTCTGGGGGGACGAGTTCTCACTTTTACTCTCTCTGTGTCTCCGGTGGCCGGTGAGCGTATGTGACCTATAGCAAAAATCTCTTTAAAACAAAAACAAAAAAATAAAAATAAAAAGAAGATTGATCCTATTCAGAGTGTGGAGTAATCTATGTGGATGGGAATCATTTACTGGTGTCAGCTCTTTGCCAAGGACGTCTTTCCTGACAACTGTGACCATATTTGCCACGGCCAGACCAGTTCTCTCGTTCTTTCCCAGATTAAACTGCTCTACTGCTGAAGTCAGTGCCCCGAGGGAACCCAAGGTCCTTTGTAGGAACTATCATCTGGGTCATGCTCCAGTTTCTCCAAAGGAAATAAATAACAAGTGAATATTATAATGATCTTTTTGATTGAATGACATTTTGATGTGGAATTTTTTATTGGATTTTTTTAACAGAGAAAAAGGCACACAAATGTATTAGATACATGTATAAACCAGAGTCATATAAAATGTGACTTAGGCTGGCTCCATGGCCTGGTCGTTAAGGCAGCCAGATCCCACATGGGTAACCACAGTTCGAGTCCCGGACGAAATGGACTGAAAAACAAATCCCACAGGATGAGGAAATAGAGGAGAAGGGATTGTGGTGTGACCATGCCCCATTGAGGAGTGTTTTCTCCCTCTCCTTATTGGAATATTGGAATATTTTAAATATTATATTAAGGCAGGTTTTTTTTTTTTTTTTTTAATAAACTCACACTTTTTCTTTAAACTTTATTTATTTAAAGGATTATTTTATTTAACTTTATTTATTTATTTAGAGGGGCAGAGAGAAAGAGAGAGACAGAGAGAGAGAGGAAAAGCGAAAAACAAACTATCAGGCCTGGGACTCGAACCGCAGTTGGCCATGTGGGAGTCCAGCGCCCTTAACCACTATGCCACCTGCCATGTCTCCATGGTATATGTCATTTTCTTAATATTCATTAACTTTCAAACTGGAAATAATAGAATAGTGATTTCTCGCTTTCTGTCTCTCTGGCAAGGGTACATTCCCTAAGAGCCAAAATCTCTCTTGAGCTAAAAAAAAAAAAAAAAAGAAAAAGAGGGGCAACACGGGAAGTGTCAGCTTTAAAGACAGCAGTGACCTAAGGGTGGAGGGATGTGCCGAGACAGAGGGTCGGCTTGAGGAGGACTGCTGTGAACAACGTGAAAGACTCGTAGGGCTTCTAGGAGAGTGGTAGGAGGGTATCCCTTCATTCTACTGGGGCCTTCTTACTGCTTCAGGGAGAGGAAGTTGTTCCTGGAAATAGGAGACTGTGAAACGAATGCACAGATGGGGTGCAGGAATCCCAGACATTTCCCCCCCAACCCTCTTTGGCTTTCATTTTCTCCTGTTTCTCATTATCCCTGAACACCATTGCCTCAAGTTACTGTCCTTCATTTTCACTCCTCGTGCGGGTGTACGTCTGGTTTAAGCCTTTTGCTACCTGAAGGTGGTGAAGGTGAAAGAAACACTTCTGGCAAATCACTCACCTGGGTGGAGGAGAAGCCGCCCTGGGAATTCTGCTGCTTTGTGATCCACTTCACAATGTGTGTGGTGGACGTCAGGTCCTCGGAGGTTCGGGCAGGCTGGGGTGTGAGGTAAGCGAGGAGCACGTAGGCGGTCATCTCCACCTCAGCAGAGGGTGCCTGGGGTCGGAACAAATACCCCCCTCCTGTCCTCGGCTTCTGAGGTCGCTCCCAGTGGACTGAGTTATCTGAGTGTGAAAGAGAGAGATCTGCCAGAGGATACATATTCCGATTTCATTATTATTATTATCATTATTTTAGTTTGCTATAGGGTGCATGTACTTGCCAGAGAGAAGAAGAGAAAGAGAGAGCAAGTGAGGAAGTACTTCCCGGGGAGAACGGCCATGTCACATTCCCTTCTCCTCCATTCTCCCCTCAGGATTTTTGGCATGGAGTCACATTGTAATTTCTTCTCCTCCATTATTTTTTTAATGCTCATTGTTGTACAATGTTTTTTCTTAAAGAATTATTTATTTAATTTTATCTATTCATTTATTTTATTATTTTTTTAATTTGACCAGAGAGAGAGGGAGAGAGAGAGAGAGAGAAAGAGAGAGAGAAAATGAGAAAGCAAGCCACCAGGTCTGGGACTAGAATTGTGTTGGACATGTGGGAGTATCCAGCTCCTTAACCACCACGCCACCTGCTGGTCCCCTTCTCCATTAATTCATCTTGTTGAGATTTTGGGCACACAGACACATGTGCCTGGTATATTTTTCAGGCTGCAGGGCCTGAACCACAGTTGGCCATGAGGGACCTGGCTCCCTTAACCAGTAGGGCCAAGGCCAGCCTGCCATTTATGTTTCCTTCTAGTTGCTGTGGTGGGGTTGGTGGGAGAAAGACACGACAGAACAAGTCCTCTGGTTCATTGTGGCTATTTCTATTGATATGTCTAATTTGATTTAAAAATTCTAATTCTGTAAAAATAAAATCTGGACAAAAGATACTGATATAAATACAAGAGAAGAGGGAATGGGGATCACAAGAGATGTGAGTGAGGATTTCTGAACTACAGTTATCGATACAGAGAAAGAGGGACAGGAGAGAGATCTCAGGGGTCCCCTCACCTTTCTTGATAGCGTCCTCATTAAGCGAGCTGAGTACTTCTCTCCTCCTGTCTGTGTTACCGGCCAGGGCAAACGCGTAGGCCAGCAGTGCCTTGGTATAGACATGGCTGCCATGGGCTCCCTCCTTCTTTGCTTTCCAGGCTGACTCCAGGCAGAACAGGGCATTGCGGACAACAGGGTGCTGTGGAAGGGGAACCAAGAGGGGACCCGGGCATGTGAACAAGGGTGTTAGAGTTCCTAAGTAGCCATACAGACCGTAGCACAGGAAGTAAAGAAATTTCCCAAATGAATTTGTCCCTTT
The DNA here is from genome assembly GCF_000334495.1 of Tupaia belangeri chinensis. Lineage (NCBI taxonomy): Eukaryota > Metazoa > Chordata > Mammalia > Scandentia > Tupaiidae > Tupaia > Tupaia belangeri. Next base: position 424,773 of record NW_006203596.1, on the reverse strand, counting down.
GTTTTTCATTAAAATATTATTATCATTTAAAAATTTTCTACAGGGCACATTCCCGAGAGAGAGAGAGGAGAGAGAGAGAGAGAAGATGAAGAGAGAGAAAATGAAAAAGTAACTGGGAACCAGCAGTTAGCGTAATGGCTATGTCGCTGGACTCCCATGTAGTTGACCGCGGTTCGCGTCCTGGACCCGGTGGCTTAAAACTCACGCTGGGCGCGTGTACGTGCATGCCCAAGATCCCAGAGGAGAATGGAGGAGAAGGGATTGCGGCGTGACCATCCCCTCTGGGGGGTGATTTCTTGCTTTCTGTCTCTATGTCTCTCTCTGTCTGGTGAGCACACGTGCCCTATAGCGAAAAAACCTCTCCGAAAAAAAAGTAAGCCACCAGTTCTGGGACTCAAACCACAGTTAACTATGTGGGAGTCTGGCACTTCAACCACCATGCCACCTGCTGGTTCTATTTTTTATTTTTATGGGTGGAGTAAGTAATATTAACATTTATTTATTTATTTATTTTTTGGTCAGAGAGCATCTGTGCTCTGTAGAGAAATAGACAGAGAGAGAGAGAAAGAAAGAGAAAGGGAGAGGGGAAGGGGGGGAAGCTTTCCCAATGGGGTGTGGTCACACTGCAAGGCCTTCTTCTCTATTTCTCCATCCCGTCAGGATTTGGGGCACACATGCACACATGCCTGGCATGTTTTCCAAGCTGCAGGGAATGCGGAGGGTCAGTATTTGAACCATATAGTTGGTCATGTAAAAGTCCAGCTCCCTTTAACCTCTGTCTTAGAGTCACCCAGTGAGTAGTATTTTTTTACATCTCTTATACTCTTATTCAAAACGTGAAATATCGACCATATTGTTAGGATTCTGGTTTGGGGGGAAGGGAAGAGGCAAGGAAAAGTATAACCGGGAAGTGAAAATCTTCCTTTTTTTAAAGAATTGGGGCCAGCAGTTGGTATGATGGCTATGTCACTGGACTCCTATGTAGTTGACCACGGTTTGAGTCCTGGACCCGGTGGCTTAAACTCACGCTGGGCATGTGTGTGTGCATGCCCAAAATCCCAAGAGGAGAATGGAAGAGAAGGGATTGCGGCATGGCCATCCCCCTGGGGGGTGATTTCTCGCTTTGTGTCTCTCTGTCTTTCTGGTGAGTGCATGTGCCCTATAGCAAAAAACTCTCCCCCCCAAAAAAAATGAGCTTACTTAATTTTATTTATTATTATTATTATTTTAATTCGACCAGTGAAAGACAGAGAGAGATAGAGAGTGAGAAAGCAAGCTACCAGATCCAGGACTTGGACCACGGTCAGCCACGTGAGAATCCAGCATCTTAAGGACCTCTCCACTTGCTAGCCCTGTCTTAATGGATTGACCAAATTCTCTGTTGATCTGGAAAGCATTGGCATTGCACAGAAGGAATACTGACATTTGGCTCGTAGCAGGGTAACACTTTAGACATCAGGTCTGAGGTTGCATGGCATCTAGATCTAGCATCCAGCAGAGGAATGGGGCGGTACCTACAGTAACTGGGAGCGGAATCTCCAGAAGGGCAATCGTGATATAGGCGGAGAGGGTCACTTCGTCTTCTACTCCTCCCTGTGAACACGAGAGAGGGAGAGATGTGAGTAATTCAGCTTCTGAGAATGCTCTTAATCCACTCTATTCTGCCGCAGGGTGGAATGCACCCTGACCCATGCATAATCCCATGGTGCGAAGTACCACGAGGAACCCGCGTTCCACCCCTCTTGATGCTCTCTGGGTTTTACCACGAGGAACCCGCGTTCCACCCCTCTTGATGCTCTCTGGGTTTTACTTTCCTCTGTATCTGCCCTTTGGAATTTCAGGGTTATTACTTCCTCTGCTCATCCTTGTAGCTATCCTCCTGGAGAAATCAAAGCTAACCCCCGCACAGTTCACCTTTATGGCATTGTTGAGCAGTGACCCAGAGCTCCTGAAACAGCCATTATCCTTCTGCTTCTGGGAGAGCCAGGTGAGGGCCTGGGTAATGTGCTGTTCGTCAATGAAGATGTAGGGTCGAGCCTGGGCAAAAGTCTTCAGCACAAAGGCTGTGAGCCTGAGAGAGGAGGACGTGATGGAGCGATGGTGGTATTGACGTTGTTACCATTAGCTCTACAGACACTTCAGAGCCACAGGCTTCATATGACACTTTGCACACCGATGTGAGCCATCTAGAGGAATTCTTGTGTAGCTGGAGCTCCTGCCTTTCTTAGTCTCCTTAATCTGTTAGAGCTTTAGATCTAGTATTTCCTGGCTGATTCTCTCTCCCTTAGACACAGGGAGTCTACGTACTTTTTTTTTTTTTTTTTTTGAGAATTTTTTGCTATAGGGCATGTACACTCACCAGAGAGACAGAGAGACAGAAAATGAGAAATCACTCTCCAGAGGGGATGGCCACCCCACAATCCCTTCTTCTCATTCTCCTCTCAGGATCTTGGACATGCAAGCACAGGTGCCTGGTGTAACTTTTAAGCCACTGGGTCTGGGACTTGAACCATGATCGACGATGTGAGAGTCCAGCGATGTAACCATTACATCATCTGCTGGTCCGAAGTCTATGTACATTTAATTATTTTTTTCTTATGTATTTGAATAGTGTTTTAAATGTCTCCACTCTTTAGAAATTCCTTTTTTTTTCTATTTTTTTTTCCAGGGGAAAGCGCACACACAGTCCCCCACTATCACAAATTATGTACTTGAGTTTCCCGCATTTGGGGAAATCGCGGGGGTCAGCACACCTGGAGTGCAATGGATGAGCCTCACCCTGGGAGATTTACTTCTGTAAACAACAGAGTCTTTCTATACATAGCTCTTACATGCAGTAGCTTTTCTTTCTTTCTTTTTTTTTTCCTTTTATTATTTTGATATGGGGTGTGGGCACTTGCTGGAGAGAGAGAGAGCAGAGAGAGAGGGGGCGGGGAGTGAGAAATCACCCTCCAGGTAGGATGGCCATGCTGCCATCCCCTCTCCCCCATTCTCCCGTTGGGATTTTGGATGTGCATGCACATGCACCTGGTGTGATTTTCAAGCCGCTAGGTCCAGGACTCAAACTGTGAAGTCTGCTATGTGGGATCCAGCCATTTTAACCTTCATGCCACCTGCTGGTTTCTGTAGTAACTTTTTCTAATAATGCTTTGCTTTAGGAATTTTAAAAAATGATGCTTCTCATCATTGCCTTCTCGACTATTTCCTCCTGTTAGTGAATTTATTTTTAGTCAAGATCAATCTATCAGGGTCAGCAGATGGTGTAGCAGTTACGTCACTGGACTCCTACATAGTCAGCTGTGGTTCCAGTCCTGGACTCAGAGGCTTGAAGCTGACACCAGGCATGTGTATGTGTGTGGCCAAGATCCTGAGAGGAGAATGAAGGAAAAGGGACTGTGGTGTGGCCAACCCACCCGGGAAGGGGGTGACTTCTCACTTTCCCTTTCACTGTCTCTGTCATTTCTCTCTTTGGTGAGTTATGTGCCCAAAGGCAAAAGAAGTCTTAAATAAAAGTCTGGGGACCAGCAGATGGTGTAATGGCTACGTCGCTGGACTCCCAGGTAGTTGACAGCAGTTCGAGTCCTGAATCTGGTGGCTTAAACTCACGCTAGGTGTGTGTGCATGCGTGCGTGCCCAAGATCCCAAGAGGAAAATGAAGGAGAAGGGATTGTGGTGTGGCCATCCCCCGAGGGAGGTGATTTCTCACTTTCTATGTCTCTGGTGAGCGCATGCATCCTATAGCAAAAACATCTCCCCCCTGACCAAAAAAAAAAAAAAAAAAGGTCTGGCCTAAGAAATGTAATTTAAGCCTAAATTAAATGGTTTATATGATAACCTCAAGTTATATAATATGTTCATCGGCCAAATAATTTAAAAACTCAAAGTAAGGGGAGCTATTTTAGAAAAAATGAGCTCTTTTGGGGCCAGCAGGTGGTGTGGTGGTGATGGCACCGGACTCCTACAGGGTTGACTGTGGTTCGAGGCCTAAGCCTGGCGCCTTGCTTTCTCACTTTCCCTGTTCCTCTCTCTCTGTTTCTCTGTAATGAGCATAAGTGCCTTATAGCAAATCTTAAATAATAATAATAAATGAAATTAAACAAATCATTCTTAAAAAAAAAGAAACTAGCTATTTCATAAAGAATACCTTGGTATATTATTTATTTTATTTTGAAAAAGAATTATTTATTTAATTTCATTAATTACTACTATTATTAATTTGACCAGAGAAATACAGAGAGAGAGAGGGAAAGTGAGAAAGCAAGCTGCTGGGTCTGGGACTCAAACCGCTGCCGACCACGTGGGGGTCTAGCACCTTAACCACTGTGCACTGCTGGCCTCACCTTGGTATATTATTCACAGGATGAATTTTGGGAAAAAGTCTAACACACATGGATTTTAAAATCAGCTTTTCTTGTTAAACTTTGTGTCTTTATCTAGCATAACCAACTACAACCAGGCTAATAATACATATCTGATGGGATTTCAGTGAATACAGTTGTGGTGATGGATGTGAAAGAACCAATACAAAAAAGAAGGGCTAAGGAAATTGTCCTTCTCTTACCAGGTATTGCCCTGGTTCCTGCCACGTTTCTCCCCAAAGGTGCTGTAAGAGCCATCATGGTGTTTGTAGTTCAACTGTCTCTGGTAACCTGGAATGGAAGGTTAATGAAACAATGATAGAGAACGCGCATGCTGAGGCCAGAGAAATTACCAAAATGCCTCGGCCTCTCTTGTGACCTTTCTTAAATGTTGTGGTCACAAGATAGAAGATTTTGAGCTCTAAACATTGTACTGGAGTTTGGAAAGCGGGTAGTTTCCATGAAATTAGCTGTCCTAGTATTCTTATCATAGTAACTACCTGATTTGATAAGCAAATGTACCATAGTATTGATAAGAAACTCAGGCCTATTGGGAAATCCAGTTGGAATAACATCTTCCAGTTTCCGCTCACTCATTCACTCACTTACCCGTGTTGAGATAGCCAATGGCCTTGGACTTGATCTCTGGAGTAAGCTGCTGGGTTTCATTTAGATAATCCAGTACATAGATGTTAGGAGCAAAGAGGACCATGTTCTGTTCTCCACAGCCATAGGGCATCTGGAGGAGATTTTGTGTGTTTTGCATGGCAGAGCCCAGTATGTCTCCTAGGGGATGGGAGAGATGGGAAGTTATAAAGTTTAGAGATTATAATCTATAAAAATCATTAAGATTAAATAAATAATCAGCCAAGTTAGAAAAATATATGACAATTTTTAGGAAGGGTGAATCTTCCAGGGACAAAAGTATGATTGGAAGCAATAAATGGAGTCAAAGAGAAGAAAGTGGATAACATTAAAATTGTGATTTTGAGTAAATTTTTGTGGAAAGAAAATATAGCAGAAGTTGTTACTGTCCAAATCCACTAGGAGCTAGAAACTCACCCAAAACTGAAACAGAGGCTCGGGCAGAGTCTTCTACCACGTTTGGTGGGAGCTGCAAGGATAATGGCTCGGATAGCTCAGCACCTAGAGAAAGAAGCAAAAAAAGCGTATGAAAATTAGTTCTGCAATACATCGTTCAGAAGTTCTGTGACCTAAAATCTTAAGCTTCTCCTGAAAAGTTGTTTCCCTTAGAATACTTTTAAAAAATATTTTAAATACAGCTTATATGATCATTTCAAGTTATGTAATATGTTCATTGGCCATATCGTTTAAAAAGTTATGGTTATTGGAGCTATTTTAGAAATAATAGCTACTTTAGGGCCGGCAGGTGCTATGGTAGTTAAGGGCGCTGGATTCCCACCCACATGGTTGACAGTGTTTCAAGTCCTGGACCTGGTGGTTTGCTTTCTCATTTTCCTCTCTCTCTTTCTCTCTCTCTCTCGCGCCGTCCCTCTCTGGCTGAATTAAAACAAACAAACAAATAAATAAAATAAAAGTTAGACAAAATAATTCTTTTTACAAAAGAAAGAAAAGCTATTTCATAAAGAATATTTTGTATATTATTATCAGAATGGATTTTGGGAAAAGTCTAACATATATGTAATTTAATATCAACTTTCCTCTTACCTTGCTAAACTAGGCGTATTTATCTAGTGTAACAAACTATAACTGGGATTCTGAGATTTTCAGAATGTCTTCCCCAACCATGTTTTCCTCTATATGCAGAGCTGCATTCCAAAAGAAGATAAACTGATAAGGGCCCCAAATGCTGTGATTCCCCTGCCTGGATACTACAGCGGCCCATCCAGGATGGTCTGTTTAGTGCTCACCCCTAACCTTCTTCCTCAACAGTTGTATGGAGAAAACAAAATCCCCAGAAAAGCCCTGTATGCATATATAAGTAAAGGAAAAATTCCCCCAAAGGCCCTGAATTCATCAATAATGCCAAGTCCTTCTTCAGTCAAATTGCACTATGAAAATATTATGTTTAGGGAAGGCCTGGAACACAGCACCAGGGAGGCAAAACTGAACAGTGGCTGACCCATTGATAATAAAATACTTACTATGTATAATCATATAATTACTTTCATTCTAATCTTGGCGAATTATATAAAGATGAAAATGAGAGAAGTGCAGTATTTATTTTCACACTACATCCCATCCTAACAAAATTTATATTAAAACTTCTATAATAAAACAGATGCCATACAGAAACAGTTGAAAGACAGATGACTAAGTCAAAGAAAATATTTGCAGCATATCCAACAGATAAAGATTTGGTTACCCAACTAAGTCAGGAAGAGACAAATTACTCAAAATACAATGGTCAGAGGATATGAAGGCCCTGATTGTTTCCTTTCCCCCAGCCTATTGCCCACCCTCCTAAACTGTCTCTAGAATATACAATTGCCCTCCCGGCTTTTATACCATCCAATATCTCAGTTTCTGCTGTAGAGTGCAGACATTCGATATATAGTAAGTGGGGACATATGATGCTTCTCTTTCATAGTCTGGCTTGCCTTGCTTACTATTAAATTAGGGAAAAAAATTTAAAAGATACAGAAATGAAATTATCTAATGGTGATAATGTATATGATAAGATCTTTGATTGCATGAATCTACAGTCTATTTTTTGTTGTTGTTGTTGCTGTTGTTGAGATTTCTGATATGGGGTACATGTGCTCACCAGAGAGACAGAGAAAGATAGAGAGAGAAAGTAAGAAATCATCCCGATGGGATAACCACACTGTAATCCTTTCACTTCCATTTTTCTCTCAGGATTTTGGGCACGCAGGCACATGTGCTTGGCATGAGTTTTAAGCTTCCGGGTCTGGGACTTGAACTAAGATTGGTCATGTGGAAGTCCAGTGCCTTAAGCTCTATGCCACTTGCTGGCCCGACACTCTATTCTTGCTCAGTGAAATAATTTCATATGCTGTATACTGATTAAATGTAAATTAAAAATATACATAAAAAAGATATGAAGGCAATTCATAAATAAGCAAAATAAGTTCATTCTCATTTGTGACTAGAAAAACATAAATTAAATAAAAAAATAGTAAAAAAATTTTCATTCAAATTTTTGGTAAAACTTTAACACGATGGTAACAGACAGTGGTACGACATTATGGGAAGGCATACTGGTGGAATACATTGAGGTCATAAAGATGAAGATTGCTTTTTAGTTGTAGTATAATTAAGATGGCAGAATAAGAAGTCTCAGTTTCCACCCTCCACCTTCAAAAAGTTCAACTACTAGCTGTCCACAGAGCAGACCATCTTTTTGGGAATAGGTGTGAAACACCTGTGTGATTCACAGAAAACCGAATTAGGAGGGTGAGAAGAATAGTTCCACTTTGTGCCATCCTTTCACCTACCCTAAGCCAGCACAGTGCCAGATGGAGAAACTCCCCTAAGCCCCCGGCTTTATAGGGGAAAGAGAGAGCCATAGGCCCCTGGTTTTATAAGGGAAAAAGAGAGCCATAGGCAGTCATACAACTTCCCTAGAACTCAAGACGTCTCCTAGGGAGGATCTCACTTCGTGGAGATCCACGTAGGGAATGGCATGGCTAGACCACCTGGGTTAGACAGAAAGAAAAAGAAAGAGTTCACAGTGACCAGGATGGTCTTGGTGGTACCTCTGTGTTCCTGCCATCCATGGTGCCCAGCTAACTGTATAGCCACCCACATGACTGCAAAGTTGCGCTGGTCACTTTCAGAAACATGATGGGGAGTTCAAACTCATGAGTTGCTACATGGCTAGGCTACATGCCAAGCCTCAGACCCATCCCAACAAACCCACCAAGGCAAGGGTTTTATATTTTGATATCTACTCTAGCTATACTTACAATGTACCTAAGGAAGCTATTATTATTTTAAAGAGGATTTTGCTTTAGGGCACATGTGCTCACTGGAGAGAGAGGGAGACAGACAGTGAGAAGGAAAGTGAGAAATCATCCTTGAAGGGAGATGGCCATGCTGCAATCTCTTCTCTTTCATTCTCCTCTTGGGATCTAGGGCATGCATACACACACGTCAAACATGAGTTTTAAGTCCTGGGTCTGGGACTCGAACCATGGTCGGCCACATAGGAGTCTAGCTATGTAACTGTAACTGCTATGCCATCTACTGGCTTTGGAGCTATATTATTGATAATTAATAAATTAATAATTTTTCTAGCAAATAGCTGGAAAAACTAATATAGAGATTGCTACAAATGAGGCAAACTGTGATACATCATTAGTATAGAGTTAAAAGCAATCAAAATGAGTGATCTAGATGTAGAATTTAACAAGGATAAATCTCTAAGATTACTGAGTTTAAAAAGTAAGTTAAAGAATTAACATACACTTTATATAAATTACACATACACTTACACATACTGTTTCTAAAGGTACATAAATGATTTTTAATGTAATGAAAAATGTTGCACAGCGGTGACATTAGCTTTATGTAAGTAATTAAACTTAATTCCACAGGTAATTAAAATGAATTTTAACAACACCACTTAACGATTAGACCTTGGTGCATAGGTGATAAATCAAAATAAAGAATCAGAAATGGAGAAGTCACGGATGGTAAAGACTAAATTCATTTATATGTAGAAATAAAGCTAAGTGATCAGGAAACTATGTTTTAAAACACATTTTTGTATGTTAAGGAATGACAATATAAAAATGTAGTAATAGAAATTAGTAGGTAGAAAGGCAAAGAACATATGTATGATGTTGATATGACATTGATTTGGGATGAGATCACACTTTGTTGGTGAATTTCTTAGTGGACTAAGTTTCTATAAATGTCTTTGTTGAGACTAGAAATTCTCAACCAAGATATAATTACATCTTTTATTGTAAGCTTCCTTAGGCCTTTCTCAAATGACTGATATGGCTTTAGGCACAAAGCTGGTCCCAAACAAATACTGGTAATAGTGTTATGGGCCATGATAGCTCTTTCTTTGGGAAATGGCATCGTCCCATTATCAAATGTGTTATTATGTAAAACAGCCTGGGAACAAAAAAATCAGCTCAAAATGGATCAAAAATATAAACATAAAACTTCAAGTTAGAAAACTATTGGTGGAAAACACAGGGAAAACTCTTGGAGACACTGTAGTAGGTAAATACTTCTTAAATGAGACCCAAAGTACAGGCAATAATATTAAAAATAGACAAATGGGATTATATCAGGTTAAAAAGCTTCTGCACAGCAAAAGAAACAATAATTAAAGTGAAGAGACAACCCTTGGAATAGGAGAATATACTTACAAACTATGCCTCAGATAAGAGACTGATAACCAGAATATACAGAGAACGCAAGCAGCATACCTACCAAAAAAAAAAAAAAATCAATCCAATTAAAAGAAGGGCCAATGAGCTAAACAGATAATCCTCCAAGGAATTCATATGAACAGCCAAAAAGCATATGAGAAAATGTGCACTGTCCCTTATCATAAGGGATGCAAATTAAAATCACAATGAGATACCACTTAAACTCTGTCAGAATGGCTAATATTAAAAAAATAAATAATGATAACTGGTGGTCATGGTGCTGCAGTGAAAAAGGAACTTTCCTACAGTGTTGGTGGGAATGTAAATTAGTATAGCCACTGTAGAGAACAATATGGAGTTTCCTTAAAAACCTATAAGTAGAACTATTATACAGTCCAGCAACTCCATTCCTGGGTATCTACCCAAAGGATAGGAATATGCTCAGTCAGAAAACATGTGCACATCCATGTTTATTGTGGCATTATGCACAACTGCTAAGACATGGATCAAACCAAATGTTCAAGAATAGATGAATGGATTGAAAAAGTGTGGCACATATACCCTATGGAATACTACTCAGCCATAAAAACAATGAGACCCTGGGATTTGATAGAAAGTGGATGAATATAGAAGATTTAATGCTAAATGAAACGAGCCAGACTAGAAAAGAGAGACATTGTATGTCCCACTTAATATATACCGAATGTCTGTACCCTACGACAGAAACTGAAACATGGGGAGATATAAAAGCATTGACAGTAACTGTGGATACTAGAGACAGGGTGGGAGGAAGGTGGTCAATGCAGGGGTCGGAGGGAGGAAATCAAGGGGGAAAAAAGTAAAATGTTTAATGTACACAAAAATGGAAAATTATCTGTTGATGCTAATGCCTATAGTCATATCTTTTTTTTTTTGAGAGGTTTTTCGTTATAGGGCGCGTGCGCTCGCCAGACAGAGACATAGAGACAGAAAGCGAGAAATCACCCCCCAGGGGGGATGGTCATGCCGCAATCCCTTCTCCTCCATTCTCCTCTCGGGATCTTGGGCACGCACGCACACGCGCCTGGTGTGAGTTTTAAGCCACCGGGTCCGGGATGCAAACTGTGGTCGACTACATGGGAGTCCAGTGACAGAGCCATTAAGCTAACTGCTGGTTCCCCCTATAGTCATATCTTGACTGGGTAATATACAATGTATTCTGGATGGGAAAGTTCATTCTGTATGCTGTAAAGGCGTACAGTAATTAAATGTAAGAAAAACAAGAAAAAATGTTTTTAAGCACTTTTATGGGGGCTGGCAGGTGGTGTGGTGTTCAGGGTGCTGGACTCCCACATGGTCGACTGCAGTTTGAATCCCAGACCTGGAGACTTGTTCTCACTCTCCCTCTCTCCTTCTGTCTCTCTGTGGTCAGATTGAATAATAATAATAAATAAAATCAAATAAATGGTTCTAAAACGATTTTTAAAAAAACACTTTTATGTGCCAGGCAAACAAGCAATACAAAAACAACCCAAAAGCTCAGCATGGGAATGGCCTGAATTCAGCTGTCCGTAGGTTATGCTACTAATTATCCAAGGAAATATTCCCTTTGAACATAATGATTTTGATTTTACTCACTTTCTGCCTATGCCCACATGACACATTGGATAGAAAGACATTTTGGCGTTTGTAAGGCTGTACAAGAGATAAAGACTCAGAATACATGGCCTGGAGATATTCTTCTGATAAAATTACTCGGCTTCTTTAAGAAACAATATTTCTATTTGTCAAGTGCATAGATGCTACTTCAAGTCTTAATTACTTTATAAGGCAAGCATAGGAATAGTCCATAAAATTCTTTGAACTTAAAATATTATATGAACTGTAGATTTAATTTTTTTTTCTTAACTGCCACAGACACACATAAGTATATGAAAGGCAACTTCCCAATTGGGTGCCGCCATGCCACAACCCTTTTTCCCCCATTTCCCCATCCCATTAGGATTTTGGGTATGCATGTATGTTTTTCAACCAACCCGAGCTAGGATTCAAACCACAATTGGCTATATGGGATCCAGCTTCTCAGGTACAGGCTTAACCTCTGTGCTATAGAGTTGGCCCAGTTTTTTTTTTTTTTTTGGTCTTAATTCTGATGGTTTACTCTTACCTGATGGACAAAGCAGGGAGTTGAATGTTACTTCCTTCTCCAGTCCTTCAGGCTTTAGGTGGAAGAAAAAAAAGTTAGAGATGAGGACAGACTGACTTTCAGGTCGTGTGTACTGACAGGAGCACCACAGATTACTGGCTAATGGAGAGAAGAATTCGAACTATATTACAGTAGGCAATATGGGGACAGATTGATCAGTAAGAAAGTAAGGGGAAAACTAAGAAAAGAATCAAAGAAGAGATAGAGAGGATTGATAGGCAGCTAGACACATGAAGCAGAATAGTCTAAGCCATCCGTATATTATTCCTACTGTTACAGTATCCATAAATATTGGGTCATTGGAAGAGTCATGATACATTTTTGCATGGAAAAACAGAAAAAATATGTCATAACTTTTCTGATGACCCAATGTTATCCATAAATATTATGTATACTTATGAACCGCATTTTATTGAACCTTTCTTATCTAAAAGTTGGGGTTCTCAACTATGAATAGATTCATCATTGTGTTTCGTGACTCTGTGTGACCTATCCAATGGAGAGCTTGCTTACTTCCACCAACAGAGGCTTGATGATCGTGTCTTTCTTTCCATATTCAGGAACCGTGGCCACCTCAGTCCCACACAGCTCCTGAGACTCCAGGGCCTCTGCGCTCACAGTAAAATTCACATTTCCTGAAAAAAAAGGGCCAATAGAGATGAGCGCCATCTTTCCACACCCCTCTAAATTTAAGATTTATAAATGTTCTATGCTCTGTAAACCTTTGTTTTATGAAAACACAGAAGCAGAAATGGGAGCAACAAAAGGCTATGTCATAACTTTTCTGATGACCCAATGTTATCCATAAATATTATGTATACTTATGAACCGCATTTTATTGAACCTTTCTTATCTAAAAGTTGGGGTTCTCAACTATGAATAGATTCATCATTGTGTTTCGTGACTCTGTGTGACCTATCCAATGGAGAGCTTGCTTACTTCCACCAACAGAGGCTTGATGATCGTGTCTTTCTTTCCATATTCAGGAACCGTGGCCACCTCAGTCCCACACAGCTCCTGAGACTCCAGGGCCTCTGCGCTCACAGTAAAATTCACATTTCCTGAAAAAAAAGGGCCAATAGAGATGAGCGCCATCTTTCCACACCCCTCTAAATTTAAGATTTATAAATGTTCTATGCTCTGTAAACCTTTGTTTTATGAAAACACAGAAGCAGAAATGGGAGCAACAAAAGGCTACTGATACTGAGACTCCAAGGGGAAATGAAGGCGAAGTGGAAATACGCTAGAATGAAACTTAACAAAAAGCCAGCATTCGGAGGTCTTTCTCTGAGGGAAGTAGGAAGGGATGTAAGGTTCCCACTGATACATATAGCTCTTGGGTAGAGAATGGCCTCACCTAATGACTTGGGGGTTACTGCCCAGGACACCGTTTGCCGTCCACTTCCACAGACGCAGTAAGATTCTTGTTCCTTCTCCACTGGAACAGCTAAGAACATGGGAGAGGCTTCCAGCGTCACACTGACCTGAAACCACACGTGAGACAAAGCGGTTAGAGGTGGAGACCAGAGGGAAACTGATTTTGAAATAAAACCTATTGAGGGATTGGTTAGATCCCAGGTTGCCTAATTTCAAAGATGACATAAATGAAGAAGAAAGGTCGCCTGGCATGCTCTACATTGGCCTAGAACTTTGGCCACTTCTTTGACTGCATAGCAGAGTACACAGAATTTTTGGATTTTTTAGGAGTAAGAAATAAAAAGCTTATAAAAGTAAGGTTTAATAAAACGAATGAGCTATGAAAAGTTAAATATATAGGAATGTAGAAATTGACACCTTGGAGAATCTAAGCCATGAGAATGAAAAGTACTGGTTTTTGTTGTCCATGTCAAAAATTCTCATACTACATGAACTACCTAACATTTTTTTTTTTTTCGAGAGAGACTTTGCTATATGGGATGTATATTTGCTGGAGAAATGGAGACAGAGAGACAGAAAGCGAGAAATCACCCTGATGGGGGATAGCCGCACTGCAATCCCTTCTCCTCCCTTCTCCTCTTGGGATTTTGGGCATGCACTCACACATGCCCAGCGTACGTTTCAAGCCGCTGGGTCTGGGACTCGAACTGCAGTTGGCCATGTGGGAATCCACTGATGTAACCATTATGCCATCTGCTGGTCCCAACGAACTACCTAACTTTTAAGGATTATGATAAGATAAGGGCCAGAGACTTGTTTTAAGTTGCAATTTAATATATGAAGATATCAGTAATTATACCTTAACTAACACATGAATCTCTCTCTGATAGTATTTTTCTTTTAATGAGTCAATCTTGTACACAGGAGTTCATCAACATTCCTAGGAATGCAATTCTTAATTTACCTAACCATAGCCCTTTGTTCAATTTGGGAAAGAGAGATCCTTACCCGGATGCATTTGGGAAGATAGTTTAACACAGTGGCCTTGAGTGTGAAGGCCTCCCCGCGGATCACAGAGTAGGGCATGGTGAGCTCCACAAAGAAGGGCTGGAAGGCTCGGAGAGAGGCAGGAGGAGAGAGCCCAAGTCCAGTGTCTTCAGACAGGCAGAAGGCCGCTGCCTTCCACTCGGTGATGGTGTCAGGGACTGTTACTCCTACCTCAGCCACACCTGTGGAGCTAGGGATGACGGCAACATGAAGAAAAATCAGTAAGCAGTTAAATTAATTCTTTCTAGAAAGAGAGCCCCCTACAATTCATTCTACTGTCATGAGTTGAATGTGCTCAATAAAAATACAAATAACGGAGAATATAATCAAGGCTTAAGATGGGAAAATACAAGCTCTTTTCTTCTAATTCAATTCCAGTCTACGTAAGAATCTCCTAGAGACAAATAGTTATGGTATAATCTTTTACAGACAGTAGAATTATAAATTTAATATGTAATTTGAGATTGCTTTTTAAGTTCTTGTCTCTAAACTACTGTTTCACAATGTTTAATTCTACTATTAGTACTAAGTATATTTGGCTTGATTCTCTGTCACTAACCCAAGATTATGGACCAATCAAAAGCCTCTTACAGTTGTTTGTTTCTACTTAGTCTTTACTCCCATTTTCTGGACCTCTTAGAATGAAATTCGTGCAAAATTTTTACCTCTGCTGCAATTAGATCCGTAAGAGTTCACAACAGAAGTCATGTTAAACCTCTCCTACAAATAGTAATGTGCTTAAAGGAAGTACTTGGATATTGAAAAATTAGCTAATGGGTCCCTACTTTTTCCCTGTAAGAGGTTTGTCTACACACTTTATAGTTGTTGCCTGAGAACTGGGATTTTAATTAGCTTTTATCTAAGGCAGAAGAGAAAGGTAAACAATACACTTCAAGAGCCTGTCAAGGGGTGTGGACCTTCCTGTGCCTTCTTCCCCTGGCTCACTCCGGGGATACAACCAGGTCCAGTGTCTCCCTGGAAAAAACATATCTACATCTTGAGCATCCCAACTTATAGATTGGTTGATTGTAAAAGTCACAATGTATTTTTTCTATTTTTAAGAGATTTTTGCTGTAGGGCATGTGTGCTTGCCTGAGAGACAGAGAAAAAGAAACAGAAAATGAGAGACCACACCCTGTGGGGTTGGCCATACTGCAATCCCTTCTCTTCCACTCTCCTCTCGGGATCTTCAGCATGTATGCACATGTGACCAGCGGGGGCTTTAAGCTGTCTGGGACTTGAACTGCGATTGACCATGTGGAGGAGTCCAACACTTTAACCAGCGTGCCACCTGGTGGCCCCTATGTTGTAGTATGCAAAATGCATTGCGACTTTTCTGATAACCCAACAGCAGTGACGATTTGCTCCTAAATCATCCAGCTCTGAGAGTAGGAGGGGCTCTGCATTCATAAGTCTCCCTTGACCACAGAGAACTAAGAAGAGGTTTTTCTGTTTTTTTTTTTTTTTAAGAGGTTTTGTTATAGGGCGCGTGCACTCGCCAGAAAGACAGAGACAAGAGAGACAGAAAGCAAGAAATCACCCTCCAGGGTGGATGGCTCTGCCACAATTCCTTCTCCTCCATTCTCCTCTCGGGATCTTGAGTACACACACACGCCCAGTGTGAGTTTAAGCCACTGGGTCTGGGACTTGAACCGTGGTCGACTACATGGGAGTCCAGCGACATAGCCATTACACCAAGAGGAGGTTTTAAACAGGCATGTGATCATTGCCTGTGACTATTCCCGGGCAAAAAATTGCCAGCTTGTAGTTTCTCCCTGGAAGGAGTTTGTGTACATACTTTTCCGGTGGCCAACTAAGGAGTAGGATTAGCTAGCCTGCAGCTGGAAGCAGAGGGGCAGATAAAAAATGGATCTTCTGGAAATGAAAAGGGGATATAGGGAATTCCTGCTCCTCTCCACCTGCCACACTGGCTTGCTCTAGTGATAAAGCCAAGCTAAGTTCTCTCTGGGAGTATTTTGTCCATGTATCAAGAGCCCTGACTTTGACTGTCCCCACCCAAGGGACTAGCTTGTAAGTCACGTAGCTCTGGGAACTGATTAGGCTTGTATTGTTATTATTATTATTTTAATTTGCCAGAGGGTGCGTGAACTCACCAGAGAGAGATGGGTCAGAAGGGATGGGTGAGGAAGTACCCTCTCTCACGGGGCATGGTCATGCCTGGATCACTTCTCCTCCACTTCTACCCTATTTTAGAATTTGGGACACGCATACTCATGTGCCTGGCATGTGTTCCAAGCTGCCCAGCCCAGAACTTGACCGTTGTGGTAAGCCACTGGGATCAAGCTGCCTCAACTTCCAGGCCACGGGCTGGCCCAAAGGTTGTATATTTTGGAGAGATTTTCACTGTAGGGCGCGTGCGCTCGCCAGACAGAGAGAGACATAGAGACAGAAAGCGAGAAATCACCCCCCAGGGGGGATGGCCACCTGCAATCCCTTCTCCTCCATTCTCCTCTCGGGATCTTGGGCATGCACTCACATGCACCCGGCCTGAGTTTAAGCCGCCGGGTCTGGGCCTCGAACCGCTGTCGATTATGTGGGAGTCCAGCGACATAGCCATTAAGCTAAATGCTGGTCCCTATTTTTAAATTTTCTATAGGGCACATGAGCTTGAGAGAGAGATAGAAAGTGAGCTTCTTGACTTTTATCTGAACAATAATTGCTTTGATTACGACCCTAGAAACACAGCTAATGAACCAAGAATAGGAAAATAGGATGGCATCACACTGAAAAGTTCTTCACAACGAAGGAAACAGTGAACAAGATGAAGAGGCCTACATATTCGGGCCTCAGAACGATATATCTGATAGGGTTAATAACCAAACTATATAAGGAACTCACAACTTAATAGCAAAAAGCAAATAATCTGCAAAGAATGGGCAAAGAATTGGATAGACATTTTTCCAAAGATGGTGTAAGAATGGCCAACAGACACATTCACTGCATCAGGGAAATGCAAATTAAAATCACAATGAAATATCACTTTACACTTGTTAGAATGACTATTTTAAAAAAAAGATGACAAGAGATAAGTGTTAGTTAAGGGAAGAAGAAAGAAACCCTTGTGTAGTGTTGACTGGAATGTAAATGGGTACAGCTAGGATAGAAAACACAGGAACATTTCTTGAAAAATTAAAACGGAACTACCATGTGACCCAGAACTCATTCTTCTGCCTATACACACAAAGGAAATTAAATCAGCACATTGTAGCAATACGTGCACGCCTACGTTCATCGCGGCATCATTCATGGTGGTCAAGGTCTGGGGTATGGAAAACCTGTGTCCGTTGATGGATGAATGGATAAAGAAATGTGATGTGTGTGGGTGTGAATGTGTGTAAGTATGTGTGTGAGCCTGCGTGGATGTGTCTATGCATGCATCTGTGTGTTTGGGTAAAAGAATATTATTCAGCCTCAAAAGGAAGGAGATCCCGTCATGTGTGACAACATGGATGAAGCTGGAGGACATTATGCCAAGTGAAATAGGCAGACAAAAAAAATGCTACATGGTCCCCATTTATGAGGAAATCTAAAAAAGACTGTGTACATAGAAACAAAAAATAGAACTGATATTTACCAGGAGTGGAGGGCAGGGGGAGGATGGGAGATACAGGGCATGGGTTACAAGATTGCTGTTACGTACTTATTTCGGATAAGGACGTAATGTTCTAATAAGTCTAAAGTACAACATGAAGACCACAGTTAATACATTTTATAGTACACTGAAAATGTACTAAGACAATAGATTTCGTGTATTCTTACCACACACACACGCACACACACACACACATGAGGTGCAACAATCAAGGTTATATATGTTAATTTTTTTGGTTATAGTAATCACTTTATCATATATATGTATATCAAAATATCACGTATGGGGCTGGCAGGTGGTGTGGTAGTTAAGGTGCTGGACTCCCACATGGGCCACTGTGGTTCAAGTCCAGGACCTGGTGACTTGCTTTTTCACTCTCTCTCTGACTCTCTCTGGTCAAATTGAAGAAGAAGAATAAATAAAAATAAAATAAAATAATTAAAAAAGTGTGCTTATTAAAAAATAACATCATGTACATCTTAACTATATGCAATAAGAATAAAAAAAATGAGTAAGAATTGCAAATTAGGAGAGCTCTCCATTGAAAGTTACTTACTCTGCTGTTACCACGTCCCAGATCCACGTCTCAGGGAAGTACTTCCTTACAATCTCTGTGGGAGGCTCTGAAGCGTGACGAAAACCCGATCGTTCCTGGCCTCTTTTCAATGGAGCTGAGTCTATGGGGGTGAGAAAGAAGTGAGGGACAATAAATAAGAAGATGAAGTTGATGAGGAATTGTAGTAAGTGATCCTTATGAAATGAATAGGTAGGAAGATGGGATAGGGAGGAACCAGGAGAGGACACCTGGGTAGTTGGGGAAAACTTTGTTAAGCTGAATTTTAAAGCGTTAGAATAAACAGGGGTGGGGGGAGAAGAGAATCACAAGCAGGATTATAGAGACCTTGGCAGATTACAGATCCCTGGACTCCGGGGAGTCTTGTGTGGCTACTGCCCCCGGTGCTAAGTGGAGGTTGCTATGACAGGGGTGGGAAGAAGGGCGGAAGTCCACGTTTCCATTGGTGTGTTCCTCTGGGAACAAAGAAAAATTGTGACGCTGTGGTGGTGGTTTTGAGAAACAATTGACAGGAGTCAAAAATGAAAGGATGTTTTCCATACTGTGTCAGAGGTCAGAGTGAGGTTGTTTGTCCCATTCACCTCTGGTAGTGTGCTGGTAAATATCTAACAACCAGTTCTCTGGCAAAACAACTGTACATATACGAACTTGTGCACAAGAAGTTTATATATATCCTACTGATAAAGGATCATAGAATATAATCTATAAATGATAAACATATACAATAATCTTTATAGTAAATTCCACACAGTCAATTGATTCTCACAGAATGCTTGATTTTGGATACTCTTGATTTCTTTTTTTGAAAAGGATTATTTAATTTAATTTATTATTATTTCGAAATTTGACCAGAGAGAGACAGAAAGAAGACAAGTGAGAAAGTAAGCCACCAGGTCCAGGACTTGAACAGCAGTTTGCAACGTGAGAGTCCAGTGCCTTAACCACCAAGCCACCTGCCAGCCCCAGATATCCTTGATTTCTGATACTCTTTCATCTGTACTCAATTTTTTCAATCCTGATTTGGTAATATGAGTCTATAAATAAATGTTGGATTCCTATCAAAGATGGAGCTCACATTACTGATAAATGTGTGGTTTCAAAATGAATATTGGGGGGGACCAGCAGTTAGCGTAATGGCTATGTTGCTGGACTCCCACGTAGTCGACCGCGGTTCATGTCCCGGACTCGGTGGCTTAAAACTCACGCCGGGCGCATATGCGTGTGTGCCCAAGACCCCGAGAGGAGAATGGAGGAGAAGGGATTGCAGCGTGACCATTCCCCCTGGGGGGTGATTTCTCGCTTTCTGTCTCTATGTCTCTCTCTGTCTGTCTGGTGAGCACACGTGCCCTATAGCCAAAACCCCCCCAGAAAAAAAAAAAAAAAAAAGAATATTGGCAATGTTTTGAGGAATTTAAAGAACTTTTTTATTTCACTGATGAGAATGTAGTCCTGTTTTGTGAATATTTCTATTTCTGTTTACACTGATCCTATGCCTGGAAACTTTCTGTTCCTTTTTTTTTTCCCCTTTCTTCCCTCCCTCCCCCCTTCCTTCCTTCCTTCCTTCCTTCCTTCCTTCCTTCCTTCCTTCCTTCCTTCCTTCCTTTCTCTCTCTTTCTTTCTTTCTTTCTTTCTTTCTTTCTTTCTTCATTTTCTTAAGACTTTCTGCTGTAGGGCACATGCACTTGCTGGAGAGAAACAGAATGAGGGAAAGTGAGAAATCACCTTCAAAGGGAGATGGCCATGTGACAATGCCCTTTCCTCCATCCTCCCCTTGTGATTTTGGGAGCACATGCACACACTCCTGGTGTGATTTTCAAGCCACCAGAGACTTGAGTTTCAAGTCTTTCTGGGACGTGAGCCCTGGAGTTGGCAATATGGGACCCAGTGCCTTTACCACCACACCACCCGTTGACCCCTCTCTTCCTTTTTAACCCACATATCTCCATTTAGCAGAAGCAGATTCTTCATAAATGACTTTCAGATTCCACAACCTCTCTTACAGTTCTTTTCACAATCTGCCTTGTATTCTCTCTCTCGCATACATGGGTGACTTGACATCATCCGAAGATTCGGGGTTGTGCAGCTATGCTATCTTGAGCAAACCTCCGAATATATCTAATCTATAACTAAACCACGTCTTTTTTGGTTAGTTTTTCACATTTTATTTTCCTTAAAATAATCAATTATGTTGTTCAATATATCAGACAATAAACTTTTATTAACATTTTTTACCTGTATAGTCTGATGTTCTTTCAGCTATCTGCATTTCATACATTTGAGGCTCTGAACATATTTGGGGTTTACGGATCTTGGAGTTTGTGAATACCTTTAAACCCATGTCCTGTAAGGAAATGATCACCTGATCAGTACATATATATTGTAAATATTTAAGCGCATACTTTTTAATTGAATTTAGAAAACTAATTCACTTAATAGCAAACAGGTAATGCCCACGTCTGTAGGATGGATACTACTATACTTATAGTGGTAATTTCATTTCTTATCTCAATGGTAATTACTTTATATGGATGATACCTGCAAATATCAGAAAGCAATACATTTCAACAACAACAAAAGAACTTGATTAATAGTCCAAAACATTCTAGTCAGGTTAGATTGCTTTTAGCTACTCTGCTACTATTTAGTGACCTTGGGAAGTCACTTGGCCTATGTCCCACTTCCCTCCACCATGACATAAAGGCATTAAAAGAAATAATTTCTTTTCAGATAGCATAGTTTACCATGAGAACTGCTGACTATTTGCAATGCAAGGCACTTACCTCTAGGAAGCCGTACATATCTTTTTCGTTCGTATTGGATACTGGGGAGTAGGTGATTCCATTAATGTAGACGTTGTGGTGATGGACACAGTCTCCGCTCTCTTCGTCCTGCTGAGTCAGACTCTCAGGGAAGCCCGTCAGGTCTTTCACTGGCAGCAAGTTATACACCTGGGCAAATGCAAAGGACGAGAGGGCAAACTCCTCTGTGATTTCCTTTTATCTGAGTGTGAAGAATAACCATCGTCAGTCTTTGAGTGCCCTCGCTTTGATGATTTATCGACAGAGTACTAATCATTTTCTCTAAACGGTGTTTGCATTTTGAAGATGCTTAACAATTTTAGGGAACAAACCTCAATTATTATCTCCTGAGTACTCGAGGTCATAATCCTATGTTACGCAGGTTGGAGGCAAACACTAGACCGAATTCCGCAATGCAATAATGCCGTGTGAACTGAGAAACTGATTTCCGGTATGTTTGAGGCCGTGTTAAAGGTTTGTGATGAGAGAGTTTCTTTCTTTCTTTCTTTCTTCTTTCTTTCTTTCTTTCTTCATTTTCTTAAGACTTTCTGCTGTAGGGCACATGCACTTGCTGGAGAGAAACAGAATGAGGGAAAGTGAGAAATCACCTTCAAAGGGAGATGGCCATGTGACAATGCCCTTTCCTCCATCCTTCCCTTGTGATTTTGGGAGCACATGCACACACTCCTGGTGTGATTTTCAAGCCACCAGAGACTTGAGTTTCAAGTCTTTCTGGGACGTGAGCCCTGGAGTTGGCAATATGGGACCCAGTGCCTTTACCACCACACCACCCGTTGACCCCTCTCTTCCTTTTTAACCCACATATCTCCATTTAGCAGAAGCAGATTCTTCATAAATGACTTTCAGATTCCACAACCTCTCTTACAGTTCTTTTCACAATCTGCCTTGTATTCTCTCTCTCGCATACATGGGTGACTTGACATCATCCGAAGATTCGGGGTTGTGCAGCTATGCTATCTTGAGCAAACCTCCGAATATATCTAATCTATAACTAAACCACGTCTTTTTTGGTTAGTTTTTCACATTTTATTTTCCTTAAAATAATCAATTATGTTGTTCAATATATCAGACAATAAACTTTTATTAACATTTTTTACCTGTATAGTCTGATGTTCTTTCAGCTATCTGCATTTCATACATTTGAGGCTCTGAACATATTTGGGGTTTACGGATCTTGGAGTTTGTGAATACCTTTAAACCCATGTCCTGTAAGGAAATGATCACCTGATCAGTACATATATATTGTAAATATTTAAGCGCATACTTTTTAATTGAATTTAGAAAACTAATTCACTTAATAGCAAACAGGTAATGCCCACGTCTGTAGGATGGATACTACTATACTTATAGTGGTAATTTCATTTCTTATCTCAATGGTAATTACTTTATATGGATGATACCTGCAAATATCAGAAAGCAATACATTTCAACAACAACAAAAGAACTTGATTAATAGTCCAAAACATTCTAGTCAGGTTAGATTGCTTTTAGCTACTCTGCTACTATTTAGTGACCTTGGGAAGTCACTTGGCCTATGTCCCACTTCCCTCCACCATGACATAAAGGCATTAAAAGAAATAATTTCTTTTCAGATAGCATAGTTTACCATGAGAACTGCTGACTATTTGCAATGCAAGGCACTTACCTCTAGGAAGCCGTACATATCTTTTTCGTTCGTATTGGATACTGGGGAGTAGGTGATTCCATTAATGTAGACGTTGTGGTGATGGACACAGTCTCCGCTCTCTTCGTCCTGCTGAGTCAGACTCTCAGGGAAGCCCGTCAGGTCTTTCACTGGCAGCAAGTTATACACCTGGGCAAATGCAAAGGACGAGAGGGCAAACTCCTCTGTGATTTCCTTTTATCTGAGTGTGAAGAATAACCATCGTCAGTCTTTGAGTGCCCTCGCTTTGATGATTTATCGACAGAGTACGAATCATTTTCTCTAAACGGTGTTTGCATTTTGAAGATGCTTAACAATTTTAGGGAACAAACCTCAATTATTATCTCCTGAGTACTCGAGGTCATAATCCTATGTTACGCAGGTTGGAGGCAAACACTAGACCGAATTCCGCAATGCAATAATGCCGTGTGAACTGAGAAACTGATTTCCGGTATGTTTGAGGCCGTGTTAAAGGTTTGTGATGAGAGAGCGACCCTTGTGGTTAGCCACGGACTTACACCTGACTTTGTGTATAAGGAAGTAAACGGACACACGTCCCAAACAGGCTTGTCAGTACAGGCCTTCAACAGACGACAGCACTTTCTTAGACACTACTGATGAGATGAAATGCTCCAGGTATTCACACACTACAAAAAGTGTAGATACTAGAAATTAAACTTTCAAATCCACTTGTAGGGGAGGAGTAAGACTAACATAAAGTGATGTTGATTGTTGCAGTGTATTATATTAAGAGAGCTTAAGATTGACTTAGAAGCATAGATTAGTAAAGTGAGTGGTGTGATGAAATTAAGACACTGTCTTAGAGGTGTTTTTTTAAAAGAATTATTTAACTTTATTTATTTATTTATTTATTTATTTATTTTAATTTTGACCAGAAAGGGACAGAGGGAGAGAGTGAGAGAGAGAGAGAGAGAAAAAGCAAGCCACCAGGTCTGGGACTTGAACCGCGGTCAACCATGTGGTAGTCCAGCACTCTTAACCACCACACCACCTGTCAGCCCCCAGAGGTGGCTGTTTCCCTCTTCGGCTTCATTTTTCTCCAGAGCACATTACATACTTGTTTCCTGTGTCATCTATAAATATGGTCATGAGACACCGACTTTTGTCTCTCCAGGGATTTCCTTCTAGATCCCCAGGACTTAGCACAGTCTTAGAACACAATAGGCATTAAATAAATGTGAGTTAAATGGAGACTGGCTGGCCCCATACAGAGTGGTTAAGGAAGCTGAATCCCACATGGCCAGTTGAAGTTCGAATTCCCACTCCACCAGAATGAAAAACATGTTCGGTATGTGGGTATGAGTACCCCAAATCCTGATGGGAAGGAAGAATGGAAGAAAAAGGATTAAGATTAAAGAGTGACCATGATCTGCAGGGGCTGCTTACTCTCTCTCTCATGCATTTACCCTCTGGGAATAAAACAACCAACCAACCAAAACCTTAACGTTCATTAAATGAATGACTCATGCTACTAAGAGCAAAGTACTTCATTAGTAAAAGACTAATCAAGGCCTGAGAGGAAACTGTGTTCTAGTCCAGGTCTACTGCTAAATATCTGAAAGTTTCTGCTTTGTTATTAACAAATTAAACAGGATGGTCCATCTTATCTATCAAGGTACATGCATATTATGAAAAACTGTGCATGAACTTTTTTTGCACCCAAATAAACATACTTTAATTTTTTTGGAGAGATTTTTGCTATAGGGTATGTCCACTCAGCAGAGAGAGAGAGACAGAGAGAGAGAGAGAGAGAGAGAGAGAGAGAGAAAGAGAGAACAAGAAATCACCCCCTGGAGGGATGGCCATGCAGCAATCCCTTCTCCTCCATTCTCCTCTTGGGATCTTGGGCACGCACACACACGTGCCAGATCCCCAGAGCTGACAGGGAAACTCACTGAGGTTGCAGAGAGCTCGGCCTCAGGTCTCAGGAGCAGCACGCTTTGGTCCACAGCACGGAGGGCGCAGAGGGAGCGAGGAGAAGCTACAACTCGCAGTTGGGCATGTGAGGCTGGGAGGCTTTGTGCTGGGTCGAAGCTCAGCTCCACCTGTGGAATTGGAGAAGAGGGTCAGACAAGCAAGCTTTCTGACTTAACCATGCACGTGCTTGCATTTTCTGACGGTCCCACACATTCGATGCGTAGCCACTGTCACTTCGTAGTGGCTGGCATGATGTCAGTCTGAGCCGTTTTGTCTCCTTCCACTTCACATCAATTCTCAAGGATCAGCTGAGCCATTATCATGATTTCTAATTATTGTTACAGATGTTTAAACTTGAGGTGCCATTTTTTCCTTATCTTTGATACACGGTGAGGTGCTTATTAAATGTGTGGAATGTAAATGGGTCCAGCTGCTCTCGGTTTGGGATTTTGGCTGTTTAGTAGTCTTAAAAACTTATGGCTTATGGGTTCTCCAACATTTCATCACAGGAAAAGGAATGAGGTACTCTGTAGTGGGTCACACGGTGAGGAACAACATGGGAATTTTGCACTGGGAGTCAGGTGACATGGCGCCTTAGTGCGATTCCGCCATTACCCTGCTGAAGGTCACCAGGGACTTCATCGTATCCCTTTGGCCCCCCATTTGTGTGTAAAACAACTGGTGACAAAAATACTAAATACTTACAGATGTTGAAAGTTTTATATCATAAAGTGAAAGCACCCACCTTGTGGTCCAGACAATTTTCAACCTCGTATTTTGCAGAATCCCCGATCACGTCTCCATTGGGTAAAATGGCATAGATGAGCAATCGAGCAACAGGGGCGATGTCTGACTTCACGGGGATCGACAAGGAGAAGCTGCCTTCCACTAGAGCAGGGAGAGTGAGAGGGGACAGTCACGGGTGGGACCTCTGCCCAGGCACAATGCAATTATTGTGTGGCACTTTGGGAGCCTGGTCTGTTAAATGACTATTGCTGTTAATAGACATGATAGACTTAATAAGCAGAAAGTGTAATAAATCTGCGACGACCTCTAAGCACTCTAGCTTTAGACAAAACTTTACCAAAGCCCTCTCACTGCCCGTAAATCATATATTGAGTTTTAAATCAATTTTAAGTTGTAGTGTGCCTATTTAATGTTCTCACGCTATCTAAGAGCTAAGATAGTGGGGACACCCACTTCACCCATTCAATCTAGATCTCACACCAAAAGAGAGAAATAGAACCTGAAGTTATGCAATGTAATAGGAAGAGTGTAACACGTTGTTTTTATACTTATCTCTTCTCTAGCCTTCGATAAAACAAATATTCTATTATTTTCTTAAGCAGTGGAGTCAGCCATGTGGGGCCCAGCCACCTTGACCTCCATGCCACATCCTAGCCCCATAAGAAAAAATTTGAGACGACTGTGGCTCTTTACAGAACTGAGTTTTGATGCCTACATAGATCCTTTAAAGGTTGCATTCAACTTCCTTAAGTTTACTACGGAGCCTCCATGTTGCTAACAGAAACAACAGAGCAGTTCACGGATAATTTTCTAGGAAGTTACCTTTAGAGTCCTTAGACTAGCAGACACCTTCAAAGATTGATATCATTCCATACCATGCAAAAAAAAGTTCAATTCAGTGGTGGAAGTAACCAATTTAACACTTTACAAATCATAGCCACCTTCGAAGAGGAAATAAGACATTTATAAAGATATAAATGCCTCAGGCAAGACTTCATATTATATACAGAAAGCGTCCCTAAACTTCATCTTTCCTCCTCCTGATTCTCTAAAACAATTCTGAAATGTTTCCTGTTTTGAGAAGAGGGTCCGTGAACATTCATGATTTGGAAATTTAGGGTAAGCGTAGGTTATACAGAACAAAATCAACTTTGTGAATAATCTAAACAGAATATGCTGAAGAAAAAGAAAATAAATATTTGATAAAGGATGAAAAAAAGAAATGTTATTGAATTTCCTCCGTCAGTTTCCTCTTTATTGGATTAAATGGAAATTCTCTTCATTTGCAAATATTCCTGACATTTCTGTGGTGGACGAATGAGGCAGAAAGGTGGAGACAACAGAAATACTCACTGCTCTCCTGTTTCACCGGCAGTCCATGAGTCCCAGTTCGGACAATGTCTCCCTTTGCCATTATCTAAAAAAAAGAAGGAATTAAAAAGACATGGAATTTCCCTGATGGAGCTCTTCCTCAAGTTTTGCCTTCCTATGATATGCTCATTTTATTGAGCCCTTACTGGAAGTAATTTGCCCCCAGAAAGGTCAACCTTTCAGGAAGAATATGGGTAAGAAGTCAAAGAAGTGATGTTTAAAAAGACTCCTAGTCAATTGTCCCATGGAGAGCTCCTGTCTCCAGAAGAGTCAACTCAGTGGCCTCCCTTCTCACCAGATAGTAAAAATTGAGATCCTTTAGCTCATGCAGGACCCGTTCATTCAGAATATAATGTGCCCGGACTGTCTGAGTCTGGCCACAGGGCAGTTCACCAGGCAGCGGCTCAAGGCGGACAGAGCTCTTGCTTGGGGAGAAGACAAGATTAGCCGTGTGGTACGCTTCTTCATGCGCTTCTGACTGCCACTGGTAGCCGTAGCAAGGACTGTGATCCTTGTACTGGACCTAAAGAGCCAGGAAAGTAATATTATTTTACAGATCATGTATGTAGAAGACATAATGAAGAACCAGTAGTCTCACAGAACTGTGTAAGTTTACTGTTCAGCATTAATTAATAACTAGAAATCTTTCGTTCTGTAGTAAAAACAATGGGAGAGATTGATCCTTTATTTTGTTTATCTGAATGAAATGCAGGTACAGTTTGTGCCATTCCCTTGCAGAGGCTCTTGGGTTGATAATAATATTCTTGAAGAGCGTAAAAGGAGGCTTTGCTCTAATTAGCTTGTTAACAATGTTTTTGGGCTGCTTTACCTATGCAGGTAGAGACGCTGGAGATTTGAAGCCTTACTGAGGGGTATAAGAATCTCCAGAAACTGAAGAGCTGTATTTCAGGAAGAAGCATCTCCTGAATGATGGATTTCAAATGGGTCTTCTGAGTGAATGAGCGATTGCAACCTTGAAGGCCTGAGAAAACTTTCTGCAAAAAGCATTGGTTCAAGAGTTGAGCTGTTGGGACCAGGTAAAATGGCTATGTTGTTGAACTCCCATGTAGTTGACTGCAGTTCGAGTCCTGGACCCGCTGGGCGCGTGTGCATGTGTGCCCAAGATCCTGAGAGTAGAGTGGAGGAGAAGGGATTGTGGTGTGGCCATCCCCCCGGGGGGTGATTTCTCACTTTCTGTCTGTCTCTTTTCTAGTGAGCACAGATGCCCTATAGCAAAAACAAAACAAAACAAAACAAAACAAAACAAAACAAAACAAAACAAAACAAAACTCTCCAAAAAAAAAAAAGAAAAAAAAAAAGAGTTGAGCTGTTGAATTAGCTGAAATCTCCCTTTCTTGGGCTACTTTAGGCTAATTTTTTTTTTTTTAATTTGCTAGAGGGCAAGTATGCTTGCTGGAGAGGGGTAGGGAGAGAGTGAAAGTGAGAGAGTGAGAGAGCAAGAGAGAGACAGACAGACAGAGCGAGAAAGCACCCTCTGCAGGGAACTGTCACACTGCAATCCGTTCTCCATGTCCCCTTGTAGGACTGTGGGCACCCGTGAACACATGTCCAGCATATTTCTCTAGCAGCTGGTCCTGGACTCAAACCACATTGCCTGCTCTGCGGGATGCAGCTGCCTTTACCGCCGTGCCTCTGACAGCTTTAGACTGATTATTTTGAATGCATCATGCAGCTCTGAATCGCATGCCTCTTAGGTCCAATTTGGGCTGCATTTCCACCTTTCTCCATGTAGAAGTTGTTCTTAGCCCTTTCCAGGCTTCCCCTACCCTCACCCACAGCTCCAGAGAGCAAGAGTGAATCCTGGTGCTGGCAAATCACGTTGTCCATATCTGAGCCTCTGTTCTGATAACACGGAGATGGTCATCAAAAAGAGGGAGCATTTGGAAAAGAAATATTTTTGGTCAGGACTAGCACAGTGCCTTACACAGGAAAAGCATTCAAGACATTTCTTATTAAATGAGTAAATACTCAAGTTCGAGTTACTAGTAGTAGAGGCTTTTATGACATGTTTCTCACTTTTAAAATAAAGCCAAAATGGCGGAACATGTTTTTAAATGCCATACTTAAAGCTGAGTCAGTAAAATATATTATCTTTTCTTTATAACAGCATGAAAACTCTTTAGAGGGAAGGCTTTTCCGTCACTATGTTTATGCAATGTCTTCTCTGCTTTCATATATTTATGACTACATAGCTGCATTTCTCCTGTTGAATAGAGGACTGTGTGCTAGCTAAAACAAGTTATACAGATTCAAGCAGGCCATCTGCAGAAAATGAAAACAGAAGAATAAAATAAGAATATTTATGGAGTGTATATTTTTGAAACAAAATGTTTCTGATATTAAAATGGGTTTTGGGCCTCAGCAGGTGGTGTGGTTTAGGTGCCGGTCTTCCAGATGGCTGACTGTGGTTCAAGTCCCAGACCTGGTGGCTTGCTTTCTCACTTTCTCGTTCTCTTTCTGTCTCAGTTTGGTGAGCGCAACTTTAAAAAAATGAATTAATGTAGGTTTTTTTTATAGTAAAAGTATTTAGCAGTTAAAGGGGGCTTACTAAATGCTTTAACAGATATATTTCATTTAATCCTCACAATCACCCAAAGAGTTAGAAATTAATATTGTACTCATTTTTTTCTTGGAGAGGTTTTTGCTACAGGACGTGTGTGCTCGCTAGAAAGACAGAGAGAGACAGAGAGACCGAAAGGGAGAAATCGCTTGTGGGATGGCCACGCCGCAATCCCTCTCCTCCATTCTCCTCTTGGGATCTTGGGCACACATGCACACATGCCCAGCGTGAGTTTAAGCCACCGGGTCCAGGACTCGAACCGTGGATGATTACATGGGAGTCCAGCGACATAGCCATAATGCCAACTGCTGGCCCCAATATTGTACTCATTTTACACAAAAGGAAAAGAATCCTAGAGGTTTTGGCTATCTGACCTTACTATACTGTTGAATGCATATTTTTGACCAGTTGATCTGATTTTGACGCTGGAACCTATCTTTTGAAGAATGACCGCCGTAAAGAGCAACGTAAAATGACCATCTCCTTTGGGCAGTCTGTATGTGAGAGCGTTGGGTATATCTGACGCCACAGAGCTCCAGAACTCTCACGTTGCAAAACTAAAGTCTATGCCCATCACACAGCAACTCCCCGTTTCTCCCTTTTCCCAATCCCTGAAAACCACTATTCTATTTTGGTTTTATGACTTTGACTGCTTTATAAGCATCCTATATGTGAAATCATAAAGTATTTGTCCTTTTTAAAAAAATATTATTTATTTTATTTATTATTACTATAATTTTGTTTGCTACAGTGCACATGCATTCACTAGAGAGAAAGAGAAGGAAAGTGAGAAAGCAAGCTGCCAGATCCGGGACTTGAACCGTGGTCAGCCATGTGGGAATCTAGCACCTTAACCACCACATTACTTGCCAGCCTTGCGTATTTGTCCTTTTGTGACTGATTTATTTTACTTAGCATGAGGCTCAAGGCGCAGCCTGGGTAGCATGTGATAGGACTTCCGTTTTTAAGGCTAACTAACGTCTTGCTGTCTGTGTGTACCTGCGCTGTGTTTATCCATTATCAGCTGACAAGCATTTGGGTAGTTCCCATCTCTCTGCTATTATGAAGAGGTCTGTTTAGAAGCATGGGTGTGAAAATAGCTCTTTGAGACCCAGCTTTCAATTCTTATGGATAAATAGAAGTAAGATTGCTATCTCATAGGGCAATTTCTACTTTAAAAAATTTTAAGAAACTGCTATACTATTTTCCATATTCCTACTCTTTTCTTTTCCATTCTCACTAATGTTGCTAAAGTAAAACCCACACTTTTTTTTTTAGAGATTTTTGCTATCGGGCATGTGCCCTTGCTGGAGACACAGAGACAGAGACAGAAAGCGAGAAATCACCTCCCCCAGGGATGGTCATGTGGCAATCCCTTCTCTCTGGATTTTGGGCATGCACGCACATGTGCCCAGCGTGAGTTTTAAGGCACCGGGTCAGAGACTCGAACTGCGGTCAACTACGTGGGAGTCCAGCAACGTAACCATTATGCCAGCTGCTGATCCCAGAGCCCACACTTTTTAACCATAATAGTACGGTATCTCTTTTTCATAGATTTAAAAAAAGTTGACATTAAATTGGTTTCTAATTTCTAGTTTTTTTCCTTCTCCTGTAGGGTTAAACACAATTTGGAGGTTTCGTCAGTTTCAGATTGTAACAGTGCTTTCGATGCTACGTCATGGGACTGGTCGCTTCTTTCCAGACTCACCCTAATGTTAAGGGAGGTTCCTATGACGTTGGTGGTGTTGATGGAGAACTGCACCAGACCGTGCTCGTCGGTGGTGCCATTGGAGTGGTAGTTGGCTTCATTTGCTCTGATGAAGATGATTTTATTGGGCATAGGGATGTTTTTCCCATCCACTAGGCGCACCTAAAGACGAAAAGGTGTGGATCAGTTATATGGGTAATAACGAGCAGGAGTCAAACATATGCTTTTTACTATAATGCTTTTAAGGGGCTGGCAAGTGGCATGGTGGTTAAAGGCGCTGGACTCCCACATGGCCAACCCTGGTTCAAATCCCGAACCTTGCAGCTTACTTTCTCACTTTCCCTCTCTCTCTTCATCTGTCCCTTTCTGGTGAAATGAAAATAAATAAATAAATAAATAAATAAATAAAGTGAATAAAATAATTCTTTTTAAAAAAACTTTTTGAATACTTCCTATCTGTTAAATGTGGTTCCAGGCATTGAGGATATAATAGTGAACAAAACAAAGTTCCTTCCATCACAGAGTTTACAGTGTAGTAAAAAAGATGGCTGCTAAATAAATACGTACATCATAGACACTTATTTAGTAGCAGTCAATTTTAAAGGAAAAAATAAAGCAGTATACAGGGCTAGAGAACAACAGGGGTAAGGACGTGGATCACCTGAAAGGTGGACTCTGGGTATTTTAGAAATGCTGTGTATCATACAGAACTCTTAGAGAGTCACAGAGCACAAGAGTAATGGAGTAGTGGAAGTTGTTAAAGCAGCAGCCCAGTTTATTTCGGCCTCAAATGCTTATTTTGTGGCTGATCACGAATCCCCTGTAAATGAGTGTTCTGAAGTATCGTAGGTGACAAGAAAGTGGTCACACACTGTCTCGTGTGCTTCTCGAGTTGTTTTGTATTGTTTGGTACGTGGTCTCTGCTGTCCCCCCTAGATTTCCAAACATTTAGAGGTAGGCAGATTTGAGGATATACTTCTCATGTGAAAATGTAAAAGTTGAGAAGAGGCATGCAGTTTTTAAAAAGACCTTTGGCCAGCCTATGAGCTAGTGTTAAAGGAGCCGGACCCCAGATGGCTGACCATGGGTGTGCTGATGCCTGCCCTATGGCAAAAACCAAACGGTTGACCACATGGCTCCATCCTGAACCTGGCAGCTGGGAATACACCCAGGCGTGTGTGTGTGTGTGTGTGTGTGTGTGTGTGTGTGTGTGTGTGTATGTTCTCCAAACCAAATCCCAAAAGGTGGGAGAAATGGAGGATGGGGATTGTGGCACAATTATGACAGAGTTGGTGGTCTCTCTCTCTGTTGAGCCCACATACTCTCTCTGGCAAATTAAAATAAATAAATAAGGCCCTAAATCCAAATTACAGCAAACACTTTTTTTTTCTTTTAAAGTTTTTGTTGCAGGGCAGGTGAGCTCCCCAAAGAAAGGTAGAGAGAAACAGAGAGACAGAAAGTGAGAAATCATCCCCCCTGCCCCCCGGTGTGTGTGGGGGGGAGTGGAACAGTCATGCTGCAATCCCTTCTCCTCCATTCTGCTCTCTGAATCATGGGCATGCACACACATGGACCCGGTGAGAACTGTGGTCGGTCACATGAGAGTCCGGTACCTTTATCACCATGCCACCTAGTGACCCTATAGCTAATACCTTTTAAGTGTATTTATTTCTTCTGTGAGCAAGAGAGAGAGAAGAGGAGAGACACAGAGAGATAGCATCTCAAACAGGATCTTGATGCCACAATCCACCCTCAGCCTCTGCCAGTTCTGGATCATGGGCACACACAGGCCCCGTGGACTCAGAAAGGCTCCAGACACAAAGCTGGGACATAAATGTAGCCTCTCGGAATGTCACATTTTACTGTTGCACCTACTGCATGTACTGAACTAACCAGCTGAGCAGTCCAGTGTGGATTGTTAAGATGGTGATGCTTTTCTTTTTCTTTTTAAAAGAATTAATTAGTAGAGAGCAAGCATTCAGGTTGAGAACTCGACCTGTGGTCGGCCATGTGGGAGTCCAGCACCTTAACCACGACACCACCTACTCGCCCAAAGATGGTGATTCCTTTCCAGTAGAAGCTATGTTTGGAAGCAGGAAGCACAACAGGCTGACCTGATCAGTGATGGTAACTGATTAACAAAACCTAAGTGTGCCAGTGAAACTCTGACTGCCAAACACAAAGACAGGTGCACCATTCTAATTCATTGTCTGCAAGGGAATAGGATAGTTAAAATATTAAAAAGTAATAAAATATTGAAAAAGTACAGTATATCTATGATAAATTTAACAAGAAACTGCACTGGAGCCGGCAGGTGGCATGGTGGTTACGGTGCTTGCTGGACACCCACATGGCCGACCACGGTTAGAGTTCCAGACCTGGTGGCTTGCTTTCTCACTTTCCCTCTCTCTGTCTCTCTCTGGAGAGACCATGTGCCCCATAGCAAATTAAAAAATAATAACAGTAAATAAAATAAAATAAATAATTCTTCAAAAAGAAAAAGGGCTATACTTTCATGTTAGGGAAATGGTCAAAGTTTCTGTATACATTTTGCTGCCATATAGTAACCAAACCCTCTAGAATATATTCCATAGTGTTGAGTGTGGGAGTCTTTATGTCTTTTACACCCTCTGTGGTAGAAATCCTGTAACATTTCCATTAAGAACATGATGCACAGTAATTATACACTGAGATACTTACTACTGTCATTACAGAACTCGAGAGTCAGAAGCACACATTTGTGGATGTGCTTACAGTAGAAAAATCACAATGGAAATTTTTTTTTTTTTTGGTAGATGTGCAAGAAAAGTTCTAATTTCAAAAGTTGGGACCCTTAAATAGCTATATCTTATGATCATGCTTATTGTTTTTTAAAAATATACTTGGTATTAGGTAAAATTAATACGTTTAATATACATGAAAGAAACAATAGGCATAGTAGAATCTTTAAAACTTTAAAATCAAAATTAAAACCACCTCTCACTTATTTCTATGCAAAGTTAGCGTTTGAAGGATAATATGATTAATGCCATGAATTTTGAAATTCTAATCAGAAAATGTCATAAACATCTGATGTTGCCTGGTAAGCTATAAAAAGCAGACTAAGTAATAAAATATAATACTGTTCCAAAGGAAACGAAAAGCCAAAATTCTACCAATTGTGATGTGGGTTTAGAATAATTTTATGAATTTCATATACAAATTTACTGAGGAATAGATCTATTTTTATGTCAATTTTTACTTTGGGTTATTATTTTTAAATTTTTATTTATTTAATTCCATTTGTTATTATTACCTTTTAATTTGATCAGAGAGAGACAGAGAATGATAGAGAGAAAGAGAGAAAGCAAGCCCCCAGGGCCGGGACTCAAACTGTGGTCTATCATGTGGGAATCCAGCACCCTTAACTACCACACCACCTGCTGGCCCACTTGTGGTTATATTAATCCCCTTCAATTATATCCTATACCTTTAGTTGACAAAGTCAACTAAGTAAGGTTTTGGCAGAAACCATAGCTATTGTGCTAATTAGGTGACAGTACATGGTTTGATTAGTGAAATATAAAATACCCACCTGCCCAAAGAAGGGAATGCCTTGTCTGAAGTACGAGTCTACTTTCACAAATGAGAGTTTGGTTATGGTCCTAGTGATTTCACTAGACCCTCTTCCAGTTAATTCCGTTTCTGAAAAAGGAGAAAAACAAATGATTTTTTATAACCCTAAACTTCTTATACCACTTCTTTCTTTTTAATTCATAATTTGCCTGAGAAAATAAATACTTGTTTTTTTCTCCCACACCCCTGTGATATCCAAACCTGTTCCTTCTTCCCGGATCTTGGCCTCCACGTCAAGCTTCATTTCATACCCTTGTCTCTTCAGCTGGAAGGCCTTGGTTTTCACTCGTTGAGACAAACAGCCATGGCTGTCCAGCTAAGAGGGGAGAAAACGAAATACTAAAACATAATGCATATTGTACTAAGTAGATCATTGCTTAGTGACGCTGGTGGGATTTTTTTTTGGACAACATAAGCTAGGCATTTTCTACGGTGAGAACACAATAAATATTCTATCATTACATCTCACAACATCTCATGTATGATCTGAAATTCTCCAGAGAGAATGAGATAGAGATGCCTTAAATTCTGGGGGCAATCTTAACTGAGGCAGGCAGCTAAGTCGTTACCAAAGCCTCCCTCTCTGCCCACAGTACACAGCGATGGCTGAGAAATGGCTGCTTCTCTGGGAACTGGTTCCCACCACCCTGGCATCAAAGTGGAGGCACCGCCGACCCCCTTCCCAGGTCCCCTTTTAGCCAGATGTGGATGACCAGGGAGGCTTTGGAGGGTTCAGCTTCTATCATTTGGGAAAATACGCAATGGCAGTTTAGAGGACAAAAGTTATTTCTATGGTGACAATATCACTGACAAGTTAAAAAAACAATGAGCACAGCTAGCATGGAGTTATCATTGGATTATTTCCTTTCTGAGCTAGCACCAAGTTGCAGCTCCTGCTGATCTGCAATGCCTTGGTTGGTTTGTCCCTAGAAAGGACAGTTTTCAATGTACCTCTCCGCTGAATTTCTCACAGAAAGCCTGCGAGTCTCCACCAAAGCAGTTGGAAGGGTTACTGTATTTTCTGCACACGCTCACAGTCATGTGTCCTGGAACAGGCTTCCCATATGTGTATCTGTCATGCGAAATTGTCAAGTGAATAAAGCAGACATTGAACGAACATGCCCTTCTCTACACATTTCTATTCTTGCTGGCCACAGTATATTCACTCTCTCCACTGCTCTCTGCATGGCACACACCACGGAAGGACAGCTGAACTGAGCAGCGATACTATCTTTTAGTAATCTTCAGTGCAACATGCTAACATTTTACTATATTTTTCTTTTCTTTTCTTTCTTTTGTTTTGTTTTGCTACAAGGTGTGTGTACTCATGAGACGGGAGGTGGGGGAAGAGAGAGAGAGAGAGAGAGAGAGAGAGAGAGAGAGAGATTGAGATTGCTCCTCAGGGGGAATTGTGACACAATCCCTTCTCTCCATTTTCCTCTTGGGATTTTGGGCACACACGCACATGTGCCCAGCATGTTTTTCAGGCTGCTGGATCTCAGACTTGAGCTGGCCATGTGAGATTCAGTGCCTTTACTACCACGCCTCCTGCTGGTCCCACTACATTTTTCTTTATTCATGACTTTCTTTTTCCTAGATTGTTTTCAATTTCATTTAAAAAAAAGGTCATTCTTATTACAAAAGCTAAACCTGTTCTTAAGAGAGAAACAATGGCAATAGAGGCTAGCAGGTGGTGTGGCTGTTAAGGCTCTGGACTCTCACATAGATGACCACAGTTCAAGTCCTAAATCTGGCAGCCTGAAAATCACACCAGGCACATGTGCATGCATGCCCAAAATCCTGAGAGGAGAATGGAGGAGAAAGGATTTGAGGATGGTCCATTCCCCTTGGAGGACAATTTCTCACTTTCACTCTGTCTCTCTCTGGTGAGTGCATGCACCCTATGGCAAAAACCTATAAAAAAATCAACAAACAAAACTAAATGACCAACAAACAGTCAAACAACGAAAGAGAATAAATGGATATCCTCAGTTTCACTGAGGAATGCGAACTATTAATATGATGGCATCTCTTCTTCCATTATCCTCTCCCCACATGGGCCATCTGTTATTGGGTTGTTGGAAAAGTCATGATGCATTTTTGCGTAGAAAAACATCATGACTTTTCTGACAACCCAATATATTGGGTTTTGTTTATTTTCTACAATGGAATTGTGCAATGAACACGTTGCAAATGATTGCCCAGTTTTCAAAGGCATTTGTTTCCTTCCCCATGTGGAATGCTCTCTCCATCCCTATTTGGAGGAGCAATGGCTCACTAGTCTCGTGGGACCAGGACTTGCTGCCGTTACTCTGAGGCTGCACTAGGACAGGCGCCCGGCTGAATGGTAGGTCCATCATGTTTACGGTTTTTAGGCAGGACTGGCTTCTTCACCTCGCCTGCTCTTTCCACTAGAGCTATTTCTGGGCTAGCAGGGATAGGGAGCATAAAATCCTGGCCATTTGAGTTTTCAAGATTGGAAGGAACTAATTGAGAGATCATATCCAGTTTTCTAAGTAAAAACGGCAGCACAGGGACCAGCAGATGGCATAATGGTTATGTCGCCGGACTCCCATGTAGTCAACCATGGTTCAAGACCCAAACCTGGTGACTTAAAACTCACTGCAGGTATGTGTGCATGTGCATGGAGGAGAAGGGATTGTGGTGTGGCCATGCCCCCGGGGGGTGATCTTTCACTATCTGTTTTTCTGTCTCTCCAGTGAGCACATGTGCTCCATAGCAAAACCAAAACAAAACAATACAAAAACTCTCTTAAAAAAAAAAAAGAAAGAAAGAAAGAAAGAAACAACCCCCTCCGGCAGTGCAGAGAGGTATGCAATTTGTCTCAGGCAGAGCAATGAGCAGGGTGAGAGTTCTGTTGAATACCTCTCTCCACAAATCCTAAATCTAAGCTGTGTTTCCACTAGAAAGTCAGGTAAATGACTTGTTGTCATGACTGAACTTCCTTTATAACCATGTGTAAATTATATCTTTAATATAAGTTTGGTTATTTCTCATTAATAGAAAGTCACTAGCCTTCAACTCTCTTCCCCCCAACTCTGCCCATTTGCTTTGCTGTGGGTCTGCAGCTTTGTCACTGTCAGAACCAAGCCTGGAAGCATAGTCTCGCTAGAGATTGTTATGTGCCACAAGGTAGTTACAGTAATACTGATAAGGACATGGAAAAAAAAAGACAAAGGAAAAATTGAAAAACAACAGAACATATTAGAGATATTTGGGATGTTCCCAAAGCATTTAAAGCATTTATGTTGCTACTGCTCCCAGGTATTTTGGGGCCATAATATCACAAATGGTGAATCTCCTTTAAATAATTTCTATCAAGAGTTTAAAATATCAACTCACAGGCCACATGCTGACACGTTCATCTCTTCTTCCAAGATAGTGATTATCTTTGGCACTGTTACCTGCACTTCGAACTTGGGAAGCACTGTTGATTGGTGATAAAGAAAGCTGGTGAGTGTTTTCAATTTCAGGGGCATTAGCATTTTCACATTTTCTGTAACAATTCTCTAATGATGTTTTGGAGCTCTGAAATGGTAACGGTACTCTCTAATATGCCCACACTCACCTCACGGAGATCCTGGTTGAGAAAAATAGATTGCCACAACCTGAATGAATTACGGTAGACTCCACTAAACTAAGGATTTAAAAATTTTTTTGGCTATTAGAAAAAGCACTTAACAGACATGAGAAGGTAAAGTTATTTGTTAGAAATGATGTTTATGGTAATATCCTTGTTTGAGTATCACACACTACGCGCCTGCTTTGATTACCACACACGACATGCATGCTTTGTATGCTATAAAATGTACAAGAATTAAATGTAAATAAGAAATTATAAAAAAATTAAAAAAGAAACTAAAAAAATGATTTCAAAAATAACCAGACTATATGAAATTCTGATCGCGAGTCATTGATGCCCTCATTGGACGTCTATGCAATCAATTCTATGCCAAGCCTGGTCTTACCCATGGGAGACAGAAGTACTTCAAAATGAGCTCAAATTCTAGGCCCTAGCAGTTTAACAACACGGTGAAAAACATGTCATGATTTTTCGTGATCCGTACCAAATTCTTGTACAGTGAATTGGTGCTTGGTTCTTCCACCGGATTCCTTCTGTACTACCACTGTGTAGGACCCTTGGAAGGGCTCCGACGACAGGGGAAAGGACAATTGCAGGAGGCCACCCTCTAACTTCAGGTTCTGCCACTGTGCGATGCGATTTCTTTTGGGGTCCTACGGATAAGAAATTGTTATTTATAAATGAGCCTAGATCATCAGAGACAACAAAAGAAATCTAGGGGAACTCCTGTGACCCACACAGTGGACAAATAGGATGGTGGTGAGAGGCGAGAAGAGCACTGAGGTATAGCCATCTTGCCCCAGGACAGTCTAAAAGCTTCTCCATTAATGGCAAGTTTCTGAAACAGCGTAAGGCTCTCTTCAATAAGAACATGTTCCTCAAATGTATTGCTCTAGTTATGGAAGGTTTAATGAAGCTTACCTGGATATATACTAGCGGAATCTGAAAGACAAAAAAGGAAAGAAATTTATCATTGTTCTTGAATATTTCCAGTTTTGATTTATAAGCAAAATAGCTTTACATAAAATAACAGCTCTCTCTATAGTAAAACACAGAAAACTCTAGGTTAAATTTACAGGACTCTTAATTAATTTATTATAAGTAATTACTAAATAATGTTAAGAACTTAGTAGTTCATCAGCAACACACACACACACACACACACACACACACACACTGCCATTCATGGGAAACAAGATTTATTAACATTACTTAAGTGTTTATACCATCCCAGTGAGGAACATTGCTCTGCTATATAATTTTACAGACTGAGAAGTAAGCACAGACCAGTAACTGTTCAGATCCAATTATTTTATTTATTTATTTTTTTTCCATTTATTTTTTAATTTGACCAGAGAGAGACAGAGGGTGAGAGTGAGAGAGAGGAAGTGAGAAAGCAAGCCACCAGATTCAGGACTTGAACCCTGGTCGGCCATGTGGGAGTGTCCAGCGCCTTAACCACCACGCCACCTGCTGGTCCCCAGATCCAATTATTAAGGTGGCTCAATGAATTCTTAGGTAGTTTTAAGGATGGAGAGGAATGGAATGGCACCTATTTATTTATTTCACTGTTTGTTTATTTCAGTATCTTCTCACTTGTGTGCGGTACCATTCTGGGTGCTAAGGATATGGCAATACACAAAAGAACTATCCTCATGGAGCTGACATTCTAGTAGGGATCAACAGACACAGACACGCACATATGCTTGTATGTGTATGTGTGTGGGTGTATTTTTTTTAGGTAGTGATAAGTGGCAAGAAAAATAATGCAGGGTTAAACTGATAGAGTGATGGATCTCGTGAAAGTAGAAGCTGGAAGACCAGTTTCAAGATTATTATAATAATCTTGTTTAGAGGTGATACTGACCAGAACTAGGTTGTAGCAATCCAGATGGTAAAAAGTAATCTGAATATCTTTTTTATTTTTTTTTAAAGAATTATTTATTTTGGGACCAGCAGATGGCATACTGGTTATATCACTAGACTCCCACATGGCCAACTACGGTTTGAGTTCTGGATCTGTGGCTTAAAACTCATGCTGGGCACATGTGTGAGCATACCTAAGATCTTGGGAAGAGAATGGAGGAGAGAAGATTGTCACATGGCCTTCCCGCTGGGGGATGATTTCTCACTCTTTCTCTCACGGTGTTTGTCTTTCTCTCTTTCTTCCCAGTGAGTACATGTGCCCTAAGGCAAAGGCCTCTTTAAAATAAAGAATTACTTAATGTTATTTATTATTATTACTATTATTATTTTTAATTTTGCTATGGGGCACATGCACCCACCAGAGAAAGACAGAAAGAGAGAGGCAGGGAAAGTGAGAAAGCAAGCCACCAGGTCTAGGCCTCAAACCGTGGTCGGCCATGTGGCAGTCCAGCGCCTTAACCACCATGGCACCTGCTGGTCCCATACTGGTTATCTTTTCAGTCAATATTATGTTCTGGTGAGGTGGATGTAGGTGGGAGAGAAAAGAGAAGTTAAGAAACTTTCTGCCTTAGGAGCTAGAGGAGAATTGCCTCTTTTTGAGATTAAAAAATTAGAAGAGAAAAATGACTTGATTTGATATCTGCATTAAAACAGAGTTTTACTTATCACCAATATCAACGGTTGGTCTGAAGGAAAAAATTGATTATCCTCATCTTCCTTTGTATCAGAGTTTTTCATAGGTATGTTTAGAAAAAAATTCAATTCCTGAGAGGTTGTTTTAATTTTGGTTCTTTCATGGTTTGTCTGTGTTTTTTAGTTAATACAGCTTTCTTATTTTCCTAATTCGTAATGATCAAAAGAATAAGTCTGGGAACCAGCAGTTAGTGTAATGGCTATGTCGCTGGACTCCCACGTAGTCGACTGCGGTTCGCATCCTGGACCTGGTGGCTTAAAACCCACGCCAGGCACGTGTGCGTGCGTGCCCGAGATCCCGAGAGGAGAATGGAGGAGACGGGATTTTGGTGTGGCCATTCCCTCTGGGAGGTGATTTCTCGCTTTCTGTCTCTGTTTCTCTGTCTGTCTGGCGAGCACATGCGCCCTATAGTGAAAAACCTCTCAAAAAAAAAAAAAAGTTTAATTGTGTGATAAGCGACTGAGTACCAGTACTAGGAAAGAAAAAGAAAAAGAGTAACTACTCTCTCGACCTGGAATCATTTTTTTTTTTGGAGAGGTTTTTGTTATAGGGTGCATACACTCGCCAGAAAGACAGAGAAGACAGAGAGATAGAAAGCAAGAAATCACTCCCCAGGGGGGATGGTCACGCCGCAATCTCTTCTCCATTCTCCTCTCGGGATCTTGGGCTCACATGCACATGTGCCCGGCGTGAGTTTAAGTCACCGGGTCAGGGACTCGAACCGCGGTCAGCTACATGGGAGTTCAGCAACATAGTCATTACGCTAACTATTGGTCCCGACCTGGGATCATGTTTTCAATGAGGATCATGTGTTATTGTATTGCTAGAAATTAGTGTAATTCCAGATTCTTCTTCTCTTTGGTTCTCCACAGAGCAGCAAAAACAGGCTCCCAGACTGTTTAAACAGATAATAATGCTTTTATGTAGAAAAGAGGACACTCACCATCTCATTCAGGGGGCGAAAGTCTTCATCCAATGAGACAACACGAAATTTCACTGAAACAGAAATATTTTTCATAAATCTCCTAAATCCTAAACTAGGCTGATAAGCTGGCAAGCCATGCCATCCAAGAACTAGGACTGGGTTACATACAGGGAAGAAAGATCTGTTCTTCTGATACTTCCCTGACTGTAGGCCCCTTCATACCTGTCTGCATCGGTTTGTAGATGGGTTTGTCCGTCTGGATGAGGATCAGACTCTCTTTGTTTTTAACCATTACTGTAGTCCGTCTCTGGAATTCTTGGGTTGGTCCTTTCACTTGGACAGTGAGGAACATCACCTCCTGATTGGTGGGAGACTTTGGGACCTGAAGCGTAAGAAAGGCTCTGAGAACCCGGTTAGTTTCCCAAGTCTCTGCCTCTGTTCCCTGTTCCTCTCCTCCCTGGAAGTCTTGTCCTTTTCACTTAGCTTCACCCGCTCCTTCTTTTCTAGGAAAGGTGCCATGCACAAGAGTTACGGCTGCCATTTTACAGTTGGGGAGACAGAACCAAAGGTGAAGAAAATATATCAATAAGAAAGGCTATAACTGAGACTTACATATTCACATAGTTGGACAATTCAGTCTTGATTCAATCATATACAGAGTTTTACTAAGTTGACATTATATGCGAAAATCACACGGTAGACACATGAATTAAGACTATAGGAAAAAAAATATTCTTCACACTAAGATATGTCTTTTATTGGTACCAGATTGTAAGCATCTCACGTACATGGAACTCTGAAGAGATATTGGACATTTGCTCAGGGCAATTACTGTTAGAAAGAGTATGGAGTGATGTATTCTGGAGGCATGCTCATCTTTGGCCTAGCTGGCTTTATTGTGTTTTACCATTTTAATTTAAGAAGTCACATTCTTCTCTTTATTTTGTGCAGTTTTTCTTTCTCATGAGTAGTGGTGGTGATGGTGTGAGTAGTGGTGAAGAGATTTTTTTTTTTATCATCAAATTGATTTTTAACATGCCCATAAATATTTATTTCCTATGGTTGGAAATTCAGGAATTGTTCCTTAATTTCCACACTTGATACATGGACTCTACATGTAGATGATTCCTTCCTGAAGCTCTCCTCAGTCTCCCAAAGTCTTATCATGACTGAATGCGAGATCCCTACAGCCATGACCAATGGCTTGGAGTCCAAACGCCAGACTCACTGTGAAGGTGAAGCAGTGGAATAGGTCCTCCTTTGCCACCAGGTCAGTCATGAGGCTCTTGTTTTCCCTGACGGACTCCAAGGAAGTGTGAACAGTCACTGTCTCGTTCAGGTATCTTAGAAGGACACAGCCCTTTACAGGGGTCCCAGTGTGGATCAGGGAGGGGACCAGCACCATATACTGCCTGGGAATGAGAGAGACCCGTTAGAGAAAAGTGAGGGAAGAACACTACTATTAAGAGCATTATTTTTAATCGCAATGATTGTTATTATCAAGAAGAGACAGGGACCAGCAGGTGGGGTAATGATTACATTGCTGGACCCCCACGGGGTCGACTCCAGTTTGAGTCCCAAACCTGGAAACTTAAAACTCGTTCTGGGCGTACATGTGTGCACACCCAAGATCCTGAGAGGAGAATGGAGGAGAGGGGATTGAGATGCGGCCATCCCTCTGGGGGGTGATTTCTCAGTTTCTGTTTTTCTCCATCTCACTGGTGAGCACATGTGCCCTTTAGCAAAAATCTCTTAAAAAAAGAAGACAGTGATAAGCCTGAATCTCTGCTATTAAATGGCATGCACAGGAATTATTTCCCTTTTCCCTCATATGCCAGGGCAGTGAATATTTTACTTGAGCCTTAATCGGGTAAAAATTTATAAGTATATCTCATTTTAAGGAACCCCAATCGGTGAATATCTGAATTCAAATAAAAATATATTAGTTAAATTTATTTATGCTATAAAT
Source organism: Tupaia belangeri chinensis (assembly GCF_000334495.1). Taxonomy (NCBI): domain Eukaryota; kingdom Metazoa; phylum Chordata; class Mammalia; order Scandentia; family Tupaiidae; genus Tupaia; species Tupaia belangeri. Next base: position 380,726 of record NW_006203596.1, on the reverse strand, counting down.
CTGTCTTATCTTAGGATTGCTATAAAAGCAAACAAGCTTTCACTACATGTGAACGCTCTAAAAACAATTCCAATTATAGAACTTTCATCAGAAAGTACATATGTAGATATTTCAACAATCCTGTAAGAATCGGATGTTAGATACTTTCTTCCACTTTCCAGACAGGTTCAAAGAAAGCGAGTCATTAGTTTAAAGTCTCAGTTGCAGTAAGCAATGAACAGTCTCAGCCTGTTACCTAACCAGGGGTGATTACATGCTAAATATTGACTTTTCACCTCACGGCTAGACAATGGCTTCACTCCAAAAACGTCCTCGAATGACTGATTTTGGTAACCCGTAAGATGATTCTACAGAACCTTTAATATCAGAAGAATAAAATACACATGGGCCAGCAGGCAGTGTGGTAGTTAGGGTTCTGGACTCCCACATGGCTGACTGCGACTTGAGTCCTGGACCCAGTAACTTGAAAATCACACTGGGCATGCATGCATACCCAAAATCCAAAGAGGAGAATGTAGGAGAAGGGATTGCAGTGTGACCATCTACCTGGGAGGAGATTTCTTTTTAAAAAAAGAAAGAAAAATATATATACACACATACTCACCTGCTTAAAAACTACATTAAAAAGTTCTTTTAGTAATAGTCAGAAAATTAATGTCTTTTCTTTTTCTCTTCCTTGAATTTGAATTTTTATGCCACTTACCACGCTGAGGTTTATCCTAAGATTTTTTTTTTTTTTTATCCTAAGATTTTTGTGCTTCACAATATTTTATGGATCCTTCTTATATCTTAATTAACAAATATAAATACACACATAAATATATATGAGAGGAAAAATGGAATTAAAGTACAAGTTCATTTTGGGGCAAAAAATGTGAAATTTATGCAATTTTTTTAATTTTTAATTTTTTTTAGAGAAATATTTTTGCTACAGGGTACATAAGCTTGCCAAGAGGCAGAGAGAGAGATAGAGAGACAGAAAGTAAGAAATCACTCCCCAGGCACATGGCCATGCCACAATACCCTCTCCTCCATTCTCCTCCTGGGATTTTGGGCATGTATGCACACATGCCTGGTGTGAGTTTCAAGCTCTTGGGTCTGGGACTCTAACCATAGTTGGCCATGTGGGAGTCCACAATGTAACCACTTCACCACCTGCTTGTTCCTATAGTTTTTTATAATAACCCATTTCTGTGAACTTTTTGAAGCCCCCCCCATATATATTGTATATGTGGTTATGCAACTTTAATTGTTCTTATAAATATAATGTGACCATAAATTGGACCAGTAGGTGGTGTGGTGCTTGGGGTGCTGGACTCCCACATGGCTGACTGTGGTTCGAGTCCCAGATCTGGCAGCTGGCTCTCTAACTTTCCCTCTCTCTTTCTGTCTCTCTCTGATGAATGCACATGCCCTATAGCAAACTAAAGGATAACAATAATAATGAGTAAAATAGAATATATAATTCTTTAAAATATTTGTAAATATTAAACATTTTCTTCTGACTTGAGCTATTCTTAAAAGTATTAATATATGATCAAAATAAAATAAATACATTACAGGACCAGCATGTGGTGTGGTGGTTAAGGTTCTGGACATTCCCACATAGCTGAACCTGGTGGCTTGCTTTCTCATTTCTCTCTCTCTCTCTCTTTCTCTCTCTGTGTCTCTCTCTGGTCAAATTAAAATGAATGAATGAATGAATAAAATTAAATAAATAATTAAAAAATACATTAAGAATTATGATTTTTCTTTTCAGTTTGCTATAGGATGTGTGCATTTGCTAGGGAGAGAGAGAGAGAGAGAGAGAGAGAGAGAGAGAACCCCTCAAGAGGGACGGCCACTCTGCATTCTTTTCTCCTCCAAGCTCCTTTCCTTTCTCCCACCCAGTATGTTTTTCAAGTCATTGGATCTGGGACTCAAACCTCACAGTCAGCCATGTGGGGTCCAGCCACCTTAACCAGCACGCCACTGGCATGGCTCTAAATTTAAGTTCTTTTCAAGCACATCTGGAATGAAAATGATGAGCCGTCTTCACCCCCAGTGCACTGACGTATCTATGGATGAATGTTCCTTATTGTAAGAATTAAGCACGTTCTGACATGGACTGGGTTGCCCTTTTCGTTTTGTGTAGTTATAAATTCGAGGAAGAATGGTTCACCTACAAGTCGGTTGTGTCATTATAACCACTTCATGCAACTCCTTACAACATACTAAACATCGCCCAGTACCGTTATCAACAATTCTATCATCTGTTGGCTGGAAGTTCCTTTAGCTCTTCCTCCATTTTTATTGACATTCATTAGCAACTGAACTGTCTCCCCTGTCATTAGAGCCCTTTAATTTCTCAATATCAACACCAGTTCTTCAAGTTATCCCTTTATTTGGCACCCTAGAGAGAGATGTTTACACTCCAGAAATACTTCATGGTAATATCTGGTTGAGGGGGAGGTTTATTATAAAAAGGGCAGTAAGAAAGGATAAACAGCACAGTCTCAAGCAGATCAATATGAAGAGAGGACCTGAAAATGAATCCCTTAAAAAGAGTTATCGATTTCTGATGCCCCCTTTTAAGGCTTTGCAAAGTACCAAAATATTTAGAGATTCAGAGATCCAGATCCAGAGAGTTGGAGAAAAATGCTTAAGCATAAGAGAGGAATGCATTCCCCAGATTTATGGGATCTGGCAGTTGGAAGGAACCTTGGGGGTCAGAAGGCAGCCGTGTTACAGAAAGACAGATACATGATGTGAAGCAGGATCTGACATGAAGGAAAGGACTCTGAAGTTCATGCTCCATGCTCTTCGAGAAACTCACGGTTTTCCAGAGATGGAGGCATCTGCGGGCAGGAGCGCCAGGAGGAGGAGAACAAGACCGGGATGAAGGGGCCGGTTCTTCCCCATGCTGCGGGAAGACAGGCCCAGAGGAGACCAGACTGGGTTGTACCTTACTGCCGACAATCGATCCGGTCCCAAACAACCCGAGCAACTGGGCTTTATACTGCTCCCTGCGCAAACAGGAAGTTCCACCCACACAGTCTCCAAACAAAGTTAAGGTCTCTGAGCATTCTCTGAAAGGGTCATTGATGGCCTCATTACCGTCAAGGCTAATTCCTGGCGGGCTCCATAGAATTCCTGGAGGGATAAAACCACATTCCAGTTAGTGCTCACTTTCCTCTGGGTTTTACTGTAAAACAGCTAATCATTTTCTCAGCCCTCATCTCTCTCTCATCCCCACACGATCGGCCCCTCCAGTGCATTTTGAAGGTTTCTTTACCTCTCTCTCTTGCATGACTAGTTGCCGCAGCAAGCTACAAATGAAGCAAATATCTAAACAGAAAGCTCACTAGAAGTCAGTGTGACTGCAAATCCTCCATTAGCTATGCCTACCTTGAATTTCAAAACTATTTCAGAATTCAGTCATCCTCCATGGAAGTGATATTAAGTTAAACCAGTAAGTTTGACCTTAGGGATATTATTGGATTGCAGATGAAGAGCCAAGCCCTGGGAGAATAGTAGAAAGTAATTTCCTGTTTTAAGAAAGTGAAAAGATAAAAGGAGAAGTAACAGGACCTAAGAAAACAAGTTTTGACCTACTGCGTCTAACAAAGATCCCAATTTCTCTACCATCTGTACTCTATAAACAAATGTCCACACTGCAAATGTCCATACTTCTGAACGTAAGGCTCCTCTTCAGTCTTTAAGCCATAGAAACAATTTCTTTAATCTACTCACCTACCCATCTATTCATGCATCCCTGCAGCTATTGATGCTACTAGGGCTTCAGGCCATGCAAGATCCTAGAGACAGATGGTCCAGTAAGTGAAAACAGATAGGCACCAAAAGTTCTTACACTCTTGTGAAGGCAAAAACAGACCAAAAAAAAAATCTCCAAACAAAACAAACGAACAAAAAAAAGCAATAAAAATACAGTCGCCAAACATTGTTATTGGAGAAATTCAGGTTGTTTTGGGAGCACACAAGAAGGGTACTTAAGGAGCTGGCAGGTAGCATGGTGGTTAAGGCACTGGACTCCCACATGTCTGACTGACTACGGTTCAAGTCCCAGACCTAGTGACGTGCTTTTTCACTTTCCCTTTCTCTCTGGTTAAATTAACATAATAATAACAATAAATGAAATGAAATGAAATAATTCTTAAATAAAAGAAGAGTACTTCATCTATACTTGGGTCTTGGAAAAGAAATTTAGGGGAAACAAAGTAAACTTTGAAATATGAGTAGCACTTAGTCAGAGGAAGAAGGAGGTGAAAAGCATATTCTGAACATAAAAAATGATATATGCAAAGGCCCAGGAGGTGAGAACAGCCACAGTGCATACAGTGAAATGGACACCACTTGATATGGAGGAAATGCCTGTACTTAAGAAGGATGGTGGGAAAAAAGTTGACTGCAAACCAGAAAAGAGCTTACTGGCAGTAATAAAGTGTTTGGGGGAGTACTCAGCAGATTGACATCAGATTTGTTTCCTGGAAAGATTACTCTTACTGAAATCTGGAAGGCTGGAAGGTGCCAACTGAGGAGGCAGGGAGGCCGGTGGGAGTTGGCGCAGTAATGCCAGTGAGAGCTGATGTTATTTTGAACTCGAGTATTCATAATGGGATTGAAAAGAGGTGGCAGATTTATACCGGCCACTCTGCATTCTTTTCTCCTCCAAGCTCCTTTCCTTTCTCCCACCCAGTATGTTTTTCAAGTCATTGGATCTGGGACTCAAACCTCACAGTCAGCCATGTGGGGTCCAGCCACCTTAACCAGCACGCCACTGGCATGGCTCTAAATTTAAGTTCTTTTCAAGCACATCTGGAATGAAAATGATGAGCCGTCTTCACCCCCAGTGCACTGACGTATCTATGGATGAATGTTCCTTATTGTAAGAATTAAGCACGTTCTGACATGGACTGGGTTGCCCTTTTCGTTTTGTGTAGTTATAAATTCGAGGAAGAATGGTTCACCTACAAGTCGGTTGTGTCATTATAACCACTTCATGCAACTCCTTACAACATACTAAACATCGCCCAGTACCGTTATCAACAATTCTATCATCTGTTGGCTGGAAGTTCCTTTAGCTCTTCCTCCATTTTTATTGACATTCATTAGCAACTGAACTGTCTCCCCTGTCATTAGAGCCCTTTAATTTCTCAATATCAACACCAGTTCTTCAAGTTATCCCTTTATTTGGCACCCTAGAGAGAGATGTTTACACTCCAGAAATACTTCATGGTAATATCTGGTTGAGGGGGAGGTTTATTATAAAAAGGGCAGTAAGAAAGGATAAACAGCACAGTCTCAAGCAGATCAATATGAAGAGAGGACCTGAAAATGAATCCCTTAAAAAGAGTTATCGATTTCTGATGCCCCCTTTTAAGGCTTTGCAAAGTACCAAAATATTTAGAGATTCAGAGATCCAGATCCAGAGAGTTGGAGAAAAATGCTTAAGCATAAGAGAGGAATGCATTCCCCAGATTTATGGGATCTGGCAGTTGGAAGGAACCTTGGGGGTCAGAAGGCAGCCGTGTTACAGAAAGACAGATACATGATGTGAAGCAGGATCTGACATGAAGGAAAGGACTCTGAAGTTCATGCTCCATGCTCTTCGAGAAACTCACGGTTTTCCAGAGATGGAGGCATCTGCGGGCAGGAGCGCCAGGAGGAGGAGAACAAGACCGGGATGAAGGGGCCGGTTCTTCCCCATGCTGCGGGAAGACAGGCCCAGAGGAGACCAGACTGGGTTGTACCTTACTGCCGACAATCGATCCGGTCCCAAACAACCCGAGCAACTGGGCTTTATACTGCTCCCTGCGCAAACAGGAAGTTCCACCCACACAGTCTCCAAACAAAGTTAAGGTCTCTGAGCATTCTCTGAAAGGGTCATTGATGGCCTCATTACCGTCAAGGCTAATTCCTGGCGGGCTCCATAGAATTCCTGGAGGGATAAAACCACATTCCAGTTAGTGCTCACTTTCCTCTGGGTTTTACTGTAAAACAGCTAATCATTTTCTCAGCCCTCATCTCTCTCTCATCCCCACACGATCGGCCCCTCCAGTGCATTTTGAAGGTTTCTTTACCTCTCTCTCTTGCATGACTAGTTGCCGCAGCAAGCTACAAATGAAGCAAATATCTAAACAGAAAGCTCACTAGAAGTCAGTGTGACTGCAAATCCTCCATTAGCTATGCCTACCTTGAATTTCAAAACTATTTCAGAATTCAGTCATCCTCCATGGAAGTGATATTAAGTTAAACCAGTAAGTTTGACCTTAGGGATATTATTGGATTGCAGATGAAGAGCCAAGCCCTGGGAGAATAGTAGAAAGTAATTTCCTGTTTTAAGAAAGTGAAAAGATAAAAGGAGAAGTAACAGGACCTAAGAAAACAAGTTTTGACCTACTGCGTCTAACAAAGATCCCAATTTCTCTACCATCTGTACTCTATAAACAAATGTCCACACTGCAAATGTCCATACTTCTGAACGTAAGGCTCCTCTTCAGTCTTTAAGCCATAGAAACAATTTCTTTAATCTACTCACCTACCCATCTATTCATGCATCCCTGCAGCTATTGATGCTACTAGGGCTTCAGGCCATGCAAGATCCTAGAGACAGATGGTCCAGTAAGTGAAAACAGATAGGCACCAAAAGTTCTTACACTCTTGTGAAGGCAAAAACAGACCAAAAAAAAAATCTCCAAACAAAACAAACGAACAAAAAAAAGCAATAAAAATACAGTCGCCAAACATTGTTATTGGAGAAATTCAGGTTGTTTTGGGAGCACACAAGAAGGGTACTTAAGGAGCTGGCAGGTAGCATGGTGGTTAAGGCACTGGACTCCCACATGTCTGACTGACTACGGTTCAAGTCCCAGACCTAGTGACGTGCTTTTTCACTTTCCCTTTCTCTCTGGTTAAATTAACATAATAATAACAATAAATGAAATGAAATGAAATAATTCTTAAATAAAAGAAGAGTACTTCATCTATACTTGGGTCTTGGAAAAGAAATTTAGGGGAAACAAAGTAAACTTTGAAATATGAGTAGCACTTAGTCAGAGGAAGAAGGAGGTGAAAAGCATATTCTGAACATAAAAAATGATATATGCAAAGGCCCAGGAGGTGAGAACAGCCACAGTGCATACAGTGAAATGGACACCACTTGATATGGAGGAAATGCCTGTACTTAAGAAGGATGGTGGGAAAAAAGTTGACTGCAAACCAGAAAAGAGCTTACTGGCAGTAATAAAGTGTTTGGGGGAGTACTCAGCAGATTGACATCAGATTTGTTTCCTGGAAAGATTACTCTTACTGAAATCTGGAAGGCTGGAAGGTGCCAACTGAGGAGGCAGGGAGGCCGGTGGGAGTTGGCGCAGTAATGCCAGTGAGAGCTGATGTTATTTTGAACTCGAGTATTCATAATGGGATTGAAAAGAGGTGGCAGATTTATACCATACTTCAGAGATGGTTCATTATGGTACCCAGAGAATGTATGAACATGTGGAATAAAGGAAAAGGTGTCTTTCAATTTTTCCAGCTGGTCACTGGGTGGATCGTGTTGCCTTTCTCCGAGTGAATGAAACAGGAAACACAGATTAGTGGAAGCAGAAGGATAGAATGTCTGAGGGCTGGGAAGACAGAGAGTTTCAGAAAGTGCTTATGGGATGTTAAAATATTAATAGTCTTATGGAGTTTAACATTGGAAGTTAGGGCTTAGAGCAGTGTGATCTAATAGAAATATGAAAGCTTCTTATAGAATTTAAAATTTTATAGCAGCCACATTGAAAGACAAATAGAAAGTTTAATTTTAATAGTGCAATTTATTTAACCCAGTCTATCCAACACATTATAATCTTAACACTTAGGATGAAAATTGTCAATGAGTGGTCAGCAGATGGTGTGGTGATTAAGGCTCTAGACTCTCATGTGGCCAACCATGGTTCAAATCCAGGAAACCTGAAAATCACGCTGAGCACGTGTGTGTGCCTGCTCAAAATCCTGAGAGGAGACTGAAGGAGAAGGGATTGTGGCATGGCCATCCCCACAGGGGGGTGATATCTTACTTTCCTTCTCACTGTCTCTCTCTGTCTCTCCAGCGAGTGCATGCACCCTTTGGCAAAAACCTAAAAAAAGAAAGATGGATAATGAGATATGTTACTGTTTTTTGGTTCTTAATTTTTGCAGTCTGATGCGGATTTTACATTTAGGACAGAAACGAATTCAGGCCTGGTACATTTCAAGATAGTTTCATGTTGGTAGTTGCTATAGCCTTCACACAATGCTTTTCAAATTATGGGTCCCCATTTACAGTAAATTATGGCATCAGGACCATGGTCTTCAAAACTGAATTAAGGGACCAGCAGTTAGCATAATGGCTATGTCACTGGATTCCCATGTAGTCAACCATGGTTTGAGTCCCAGTCCCAGTCCCAGTGACTTAAACTCATGCTGGGAATGTATACGTGCGTGCCCAAGATCCCAAGAGGAGAATGGAGAAGGGATTGTGGTGTGACCATCCTCCCCCGGGGGTGATTTCTTGGGAACCAGCAGTTAGCATAATGGCTATGTCGCTGGTGTGGGAAGCTGCACACCAGCGAGTCTGCCGAGGTTTCTCAGAGAGCAAACAATTACCATGATTGGTTCCCTTCCAAAAACCTGACCTTCGAAACCTTGCTCTGATTGGCCACTAGAATCCCTCAAATTTGCATATCTGGCACCTCATGATTGGTCCAAAAGCAACCAATCATA
>NW_006203596.1:337338-354175 GCF_000334495.1 Tupaia belangeri chinensis | reverse complement strand
TGTGATACCGCGTCGTCTCCGTGCTGCTCACAGTAGACGACGCGACCCTTAAGAGCTGTGACACTGCGTCGTCTCTGTGCTGTACCGTGCTGCCCACAATAAACAGACGACACTGTCGTCTCCGTGTTGTAACACTACGCTGCTTGCCCCGGCTCTCACTCCTTCACTCAGGAAACCCGTTCGGCTGTCCCCCCCGGGTCGGGACAGCTGGACTCCCACGTAGTCGACTACGGTTCGCGTCCCGGACCTGGTGGCTTAAAACGGGCCGGACGCGTGTGCGTGCGTGCCCAAGATCCCAAGAGGAGAATGGAGGAGAAGGGATTGTGGCGTGGCCATCCCCCCTGGGGGGTGATTTCTCACTTTCTGTCTCTCTGTCTGGTGAGCGCATGCACCCTAGAGCAAAAACCTCTCAAAAAAACCCCCAAAAAACTGAATTAGATAATCGTTGCACAGAAAACACAGTGTATCAGACAGAATAAATGGAAATACTGACTGGGGAAACATCTGTCTTATATACACACATGGTAAAAGCTGTGGGTTGTTCCTGTCACCACTTCTCCAATTCTGCCTTTAATAATAGAACCCTAGAGTTTTCCCGTCGTCCAGGCTGTTTGCTTAATGTCTTTTATTTCCGAGCCCCCTCTTTCGAGGCTAGGTTTGTCATATGACTGAGTTCTGGTGCCTGGAGCGTGTGTGGAAGTGATCTGTGCAACTTTCAGTTCATGGCTTAAAAAAGAAAGGTCGGGTTCTGCTCTTCCCGTTTTTCACATACCCTGGCTAGAACGTGGCCGCGGTGTCTGCAGTCTGAGCTGCTGCAGATGGTGAGATGGAAGCCGGGTGTCGGAGAAGACAGAACCATAAGAAGACACAGCTGAAGTCCTGCAGTCCTCCAAAGGTGACCCCAGCCTGGACTTTGATGCAGAGCATACTTTCTTTTGGTTAGGCCTTCGTATTTTGGGTTCTGTCACAGGAGGAAAGCCTGCATCCATTGTCTGCATCGCACTTACGGTATCTCGCAATCACAGCTAGCCTTAACGCTGAGTGTCCAAGGTCACAATGCAACAGCTACATTGTGAAAATGTGATTTCAGTGTTACATTGCAGACTGCCTCTTGAAAAGGCATGCAATTTCTTCTCGTAGGTTAAAGTGGAAGCAGTCTGAATGCCACCACTTTATAGATCTGGACTACTGGGCAGATTAGAGATTTGTCTGCTTATCCAGAGCTGATGCTGTAGAAATGGATGATGACACCCATAGAGACATGTTGATTGAAGGAGAAGTGCCCAAGCCACAAGGAAAACCCTTGTGCAGGTGATGGACAGGGACACACGGATGGAGGAAGACGAGCTGGCAGTGGGTGGGGCACAGCATGGTCAGGAGAGTGTGCGGCCTCTGAGTCCCAAGGAAAGAACTTTTTTTTTTTTAGATTTTTGCCATAAGATGTGTGCCCCTGCCAAAGAGAGACAGAGAGAGAGGGAAAGTGAGAAGTCAATCCCCATGGGGGACGGCCATGCTGCAAGAGCGTCTCCATTCTCCTTTCAGGATTTTGGGCCTCACCCACACACATGCCCATGTGATTGGTCTGGGACAGAAACCATGGTCAGCCATGTGGGAGTCCAGCACCTTACCCACTACGCCACCTCCTGGCCTCAGCAAAGGTCCATTGTAATAAAAGGATAGTCAGCAGACTAGTTTTATTAGGTCAGAGGGGGTGTAACTTTAAGTCAAAGCATCAGTGTTAATAGCAAAGAATTTGAAAAATGTTTATTACAAAAGATCATATGATTTTATAATGCATTAATTCAAAATATAAAGAATTTAAACTGGTCTTAAGAAGTTAGACTAGAATAACTGAATACTTCTTTACAAGATTTATCACTTACAATAGGAGGGATGAATGCTAATAGTATTCATTCGATGCCTCATCCTACACTACAAAGTAATCTAGAGGTCGTGATTGCTGGATTTCTCATGTCAAATGCTACCGTAAAATCAAACCCTAGACTGATGATTTTTCTGCTGAACTTGGGGTCAAGAGGAACACTGGGATCTGGCTATGTCTGAGTTGTGTAGGGCAGAAGCTCGAGTGTGCTTAAGTAGCGAGGGGGATGGAGGGATTGAGACCAGTTTTACAGTTTGTCTAAAAGGGAGCAAAATGAGAGGGCAGTGCTTGGCAGTAACAAGAAGTAAAAGGAGTAAAAGGAAGATTTCTTTAAGAGAAGAGAGACTTGAACAAGCTTAAATGAAATGTGCTTTCTAAATGCCGAGGGAGAGGAACGAGTGAAAGGGGAGAAGCTGAACCTCACAGAGTGAAGAGGGGGGATGCTGAGGACACACAGGGTGAATGGCTGTGCTGAGAACACTGCAAGGAGGAAGCGTTCAGGAGGAGGGTCGTCACTTTCGTATACTCAGAGATAAAGAGAGAAGATTCTCTAAAAGCTCCTTTTATTGCCCTTAGGAAAAGGGAGCATGAGTTCAAGAAGAGACCTACAGGGCCAGTCAGTTGTTAGGACGTCTGAGTCCCAGTTCTGGTCCAGGCATGTGGTTGAGGATAACTCAGTTCACCGCTCTGAACCTCAGCTTCTGGTCATTACCACGGAGGAAATAGTATCTGCGCTGTCAGCTTCATGGGACAATTTTGTACAAGGTGCATATGTCACAGAGTTAAAAATTCGAATCATTAGCATGCTAATGTAAATTAATATGGACAGCTGGAGCTGTAAGAGGCAGAGGTTGATTTTACATCTGCTTTGGAGTTTGCTACAGGAATAGTATCCATTAACATCTCCAGGAAAAAAAAAAAAGTTACCCAAGTAGTGAGTCCATCACAGAAGAGGGAGCGTGCAACTTGGGCAAGGTCTCTGCAACTCTGGGGTACTTAGCAAATGATTACTGCTATAAAGCTGAGGTCACGGGGCTCTGAGAGAAAAAGAAGTCAGGAAATAAGAAAAGGAGTTCGTGGAAAACGGGAGCCAAATACAGAGAAACCTATGACACCAAGAAGAAAGGAAGGATATTTGGGAATTGAGAACAATTAGGATTAGGAGGTAGATAGGGCTTAATATAAATTAACAAAGATTTCCCCCTGTATTGCCATAGCGCTTGCGAGGGTCTGAGTAGAACTTTCCTAATTGTTCCAGTTGTACTCGCAGCTGGCTTGGGCTTGGGAAGGGAGAATATACCTGTGGTTTCTGATAGTCAAGAGCTTGAAGGACATGTCAGCTGGTTACATATTAACCCCCTTCAGAATCAGACGGCTCAGTGAGTGGCATAACCACATGAACCCATCAGAGGGTGTCGTGGCCTTGTCTTTGCACACAGATCTTGGACATAACCTGGAGTTAGGGCAACACGTATCCTCAGAGATTTTTCTCAAAGACTGAAATATCTCATTTGTGCTCTTGTTAAACTTTTCAACTCATTTTTAATGGGAAAAAACATTTGTATGAAGATGAAATGATAACGGATTCTCTGATGGTCTCTCTTCTAACAATATACTTGTCATAGTTTCTCAAAATTATAAAAAACTTAGTGCTCTGTCTTTTAAATGAAAATGTATGTGTTTCTATAGGATTCTAAAGAAGACTGTGGTTGGTAAATAATCCATTTCACTAGATTGAACATTGCAATACAGAGAAATTTATTGATTTAAAAATGGTGCCGTACAGGGAACCAGCAGTTAGTGTAATGGCTATGTCGCTGGACTCCCACGTAGTTGACCGTGGTTCTCGTCCCAGACCCGGTGGCTTAAAAATCACGCCGGGCACGTGTGCGTGTGTGCCCAAGATCCCGAGAGGAGAATGGAGGAGAAGGGACTGCGGCATGACCATCCCCCCTGGGGAGTGATTTCTCTCTTTCTGTCTCTCTGTCTCTCTCTGTCTGTCTGGCGAGCGCACGTGCCCTATAGCAAAAAAAACCTCTCAAAAAAAAATGGTGCCATACAAATAATAAAATTCAGCGACTGTTCTTACACATACATACTTTGGGGAATGTAGAGGTATTTTTGTACGATGAAGTTGTACAAAAATTTTAAACTTTTTTATAGATATTATCAAGTCATCATTCTAAAAGAACTCTTGCCAATTCTCTTCTCAGCAATGCTTAGAATATGTATTTTCCTATAACCCGCCTTCTGAAATGTTATCATCCTGAAAGGCAAACGGATATGGTATATTTTGCTTTCTTAGCTTATGATTACTAGTGATGGTTGGCATCATTGTTGCTTGATGGAGTTTTTTCTATTGACTGTATCATAACTTTGTCTAGGGACTTTACTGGCTGATTAAGACAGTCTTGTTTACACCTGACAGTTAAGTGTTTGTGTTTACATTTGTATCTTTAAGTGTCTGCAGTTTGCTTTGACCATAAAGTAAGGTAGGGAAAACACTAGAGGGTGAATTTCTCTTTTGGGTATATGAGAAATGAGTGTGGATGTTTGTGTGCATGCTATGTTGTGTGTTATTGAAACAGGGTTGTTTCATGAGTATCAACCATCTCTATCCACTTTGCTCACAGTGGAACTTTACAGTGTCAGAACTTGTATTTTAGAGAGTTCTTTTTTGTAGCGAGTTATTTTATTTAACTTTAATTATTCATTCATTTATTTTAATTTGACCAGAGAGAGGCAGAGACAGAGGGAAAGTGAGAAAGGAAGCTATCAGGTCCAGGACTTGAACTGTGGTCAGCCATGTGGGAGTACCCAGCACCTTAACCACCATACCACCTGCTGGTCCTGGTATTTTAGAGAGTTCTTATTGAGCCAGGGAACAACCACTGGAGTCTGATTTTAAGAACAGGGAAAGATCAAATTGTTTGCAAAACTATTTTAATTACTTAAATAATGATGAGGCTAACAATAGTTATAAGTAATGATGGCTAGCAATTACATAGCAATTACTACATTAATGTACAAGTAATGTTCTAAGAGCTTTAGGTGTTCTAACTTATTTGACTTTTGTCATGCCCAAGGTTATTCAACCATTAGTTAAATTATGGATTAATAACTATTAGTTAGTTTCTAGTAATTTTTAAAAAATTTTTGGGCCAGTAAGTGGCATGGTGGTTAAGGTGCTATACTCCCACATGGCCAACTGTGGTTTGAGTCCCGAACCTGGTGGCTTGAAACTCACACCAGGAGCATGTGCATGCCTGCCTAAAATTTCCAAGAGTAGACTAGAGGAGAAGATGTGGCCATTCTCCCTGGGAGTTGGTTTCTCACTTTCCCTTTCTGTCTCCGGTGAGTGAGTGTGCACTACAATAAAAAAAAAAAAGTAAGAAACAAATTGCAAAATATATTTTGTAAAATATTATTAAAAGCTGGGACCAGCAGATGGCATAATGGTTACGTCATTAGACTCCCATGTAGTTATCCATGGTTTGAGTCCTGGACCTGGTGGTTTAAAATTCACATCAGGAGCATGTGCATACATGCTCAAAATTCCAAGAGGAGAATGGAAGATAGGGAATATGGTCATCCCCCTGGGAAGTTATTTCTCACTCTCTGTCTCTCGGACGAGTGCACATGCCCGATGGCAAAAATCTCTCTAAAAAATAATAATTAAAAAAAGAAGATATTATTAAAAGCTGTTAAAGGGCCCAGCAAGTGGTGTGGTAGTTAAGGTGCTGGACTCCCACATTGCTGACCACAGTTAGAATTTGGATTTGGCAGCTTGCTTTCTCATCTCTCTGTCTCTGTCTCTATCTTTGGTGAGTGCATGTGCCCTTTAGCAAGTTAAAATAATAATAATAAACAAAATTAAATAATTCTTTTTTTAAAAAAGGCTGGTAAGTGTTAAATAGTGTGCCTCTATTAATACATATGTTTTCATAGCAAGTTATGAATATGTAGTTTCTCATTACTTAATCTAAAATAATGAATTTATAAAATTATATCATTAAAAGATTTATTCTAATAACAGCAACCTCTTCAACTTATTCCATCTAATAAAAATTTACATTTTTTTCCTTTCTAGTAAAAATTAAAATACACTAGCATATGTAATCTGAAGTAATATGATAAGTTATTTATAAGGCAAGGGGTATAAAAGAGAGACATGACATTTAATGTGTATGAAACTCTAATTTTTGGCAGTGGTCACAAATAATTTCATTAGTAAATCAACCATCATGATGTAACTTTTATTATGTAATTAAAGAAAATGCATTTCATAACTGCTAACTTGCTTCACTTTTTGTTAGAAAGTGAAAACTATCCTTAGAGGCTGTTTGTTGAAGTCTATTCTGTTGTTAATATCAGACAATACCTGAATTTGGGTAATGTGTAAAACTAGAGGTCTGGGCTGGCTCAGTGGCACAGAGGTTACGTCTTGCTCACGTGAGGCTGGATCCATGTGGAAGGCTGTGGGCTTAGTCTCCAGTGACTGTATACGCCAGGCACGTGCATGCGTGGTCCTCGCCACCTGGGAGCCTGGAGGGGAGTGAGGCACGAGCCCTTCCTGAGAGTGCTTCTCTCTCTCACTTCTCTCTTTCTGTCTCTCCCTCTCCTGAAAGAAATAAAAAAAGATCAATGTTTATTCAGCCCATGGATCTGGAGTCCAAGGTTCTGAGGCTTCGACCTGTTGGAGGGCTGAAGTGCTGCTACGTCCATGTCCAGGGCCTCTGCTCTGTTCTCATTCCCTCTCCATAAACCCGACAGGAATCCATCACGGAGGCCCTGCCAAAATGACTTCATCCTAATCTTCCAAAGGCCTCGCCGTTCAACACCGTCCTCGGACCAATTGTTCACCCTGTGGATTTTACTACAACTGAATCTCAACGAATGAATTTTGGGGAGACATTTAAGCCATAATAGGTGCCCCAGGAGCAAACTCAGGTCCTAACTGCAGTCTTTGGTCTTGACCTCTTTTCCTTTAAAAAAAAAAATACCTTTTTTTTTTTTTTGGGAGAGGTTTTTCCTATAGGGCGCATGGGCTCGCCAGACAGACAGAGAGAGACAGAGAGATAGAAAGCGATAAATCACCCCCCGGGGGGATGGCCACACCGCAATCCCTTCTCCTCCATTCTCCTCTCGGGATCTTGGGCACGCACGCACACATGCCTGGCGTGAGTTTTAAGCCACCGAGTCCAGGATGTGAACTGCGGTCGACCACATGGGAGTCCAGAGACATAGCCATTATGGTAACTGCTGATCCCAATACCTTCTTTTTTCCTCTGCTTTCTTCCCAGCAAATCTTTGAAAGTGTCTATTTAGTACTCATAAGAATTGTTCCATCCCTCTCTCCAGGCAAACATTTTCCCAAGTCTGAGGATGGGCCTTGGTGGGATGTCCAGTGGTGAATTTTGGCATTCTCTTCCAGAGGCCAAGCACCATACTTAATTTTTAAAAATAATTATTTATTTAATTTTATTAACTGTTATCATATTTTTTCCCTTTAATTTATTACAGGGCACATGCACTCAGCAGAGAGAGAGAGAAAGAGAGAGAGAGAGAGAGCACCAGGTCCAGGACTCAAACTGTGGGACTCTCACGGGTGAATCAGTGCCTCAACCATCACACCACTTGCTGGCCCCAAGGACCACCCTTTAAATCTCAAAGGGAATGTCTGGGAGCTTGAAGCCTGGTCCCTTTTAAGTTCTCATCACTAGTGGCCATTGTCTCTTACTGGAGTTTTCCTGAGCCTTGATAAGTCCACTCATAACCCAGAAATATCTTATGGTTGGTAAGGATTCAATTGATTTTTTAAAGCATACTGGTAAGTTGCTTTAATCATCAAAGTTTTCTGCAAGTTCAGGGAAACCTCATTACATTTATGACCTATAAGCTTATTCACCTTATTTATTTATTTATTTGGAGAGGTTTTTGCTATAGGGTGCATGCATTCACCAGAAAGACAGAGAAGAGAAGAGAGACAGAAAGCGAGAAATCTCCCTCCAGGGGGGCTGGCGACGCTGCAATCCCTTCTCCTCCATTCTCCTCTTGGGATCTTGGGCACACATGCACACGCACCTGGTGTGAGTTTAAGCTACTGGGACTTGAACCGCAGTTGACTACATGGGAGTTCAGTGACACAGCCATTACGCTAACTGCTGGTCCCTCACCATATATATTTAATTAAAGATTTCAATTGAAAGCTTTGATTGCAAGTTGGAAGTCTTCTTAAGGCACTTCACTGATAAGATAGGCTTCATTTTAAAAGAAGTTCTAAACAACTTTTGTAACTCTATATTTTAAAATAATTTTTTATACTAGAATCTACCTAGCTGTGAAATAATAGCTAGAAAAAACTACGAGTTACCCAAAATCATAACTAAAATTCATTTTAGCCTAAATCATACTGAGCTATTTTTATTATAACATATGATAAACACACAAACGTGAGACGCACATATATATGACTAGAGGCAGAAATGAAAAAATATTTATTTCATAATTTGAAAGAGGAGAAATTAATTCTGGTTTAGACTGAACTTGAGCTGTGAAATACTGCTTTCAGGAACTAAAAATAAAGCTCTTCTGCTGAAACTTCTCTCTCCAGATTCATTTCTAGTGGGTAGGGCTATCTCTGTATCCTTCTCTCCATCTCTCTCTCTGTGTCTTTTAATTTTCTTAAAAATTCTTTTTTTTAAAGATATTCTCTGGGGTCTCAACCTCTCCTTTATTTTGCTAATTCATGCCTTTTCTCCCTCCTATTTAGGAGAGGCACAAACCCAGGCCCAATCTGAGATGGCGATTGAACATGAGCTGTGAAATATTGCTTTTGCATGGCACACGTGCATGCCGCATGGTTTTCATTTTTTACTTTTTAAAATATAAAGTTTTTTAATCATCTTCTTTCTTTATTTTTTCTTTCTTCTTCTTCTCTCTTTTTTCTCCCCCCCCCCCCTTTTTTTTTTATAACTTTATCCCTTGGCTGCTCAGCCTCCATGCACTGAGTGTCTACACAGGGCTAAGTGAACAGTACCCAAATATTTGAATACAATTAGAGTCAGAATATTTCTCAATTCCCACTGAATCTGACACAAAGAATTACAAATGGAACAGAAGAGATATCACAGATCACCTCCTTTTGCACATCTCTGAATGCTTGGATTGAACTTCAAGAATTAGGAAGAGGGAACCAACAGTTAGCGTAATGGCTATGTCGCTGGACTTCCACGTAGTCGACCGCGGTTCGCATCCCGGACCTGGTGGCTTAAAACTCACGCCGGGCGCGTGTGCGTGTGTGCCCAAGATCCCGAGAGGAGAAGGAAGGAGAAGGGATTGTGGTGTGACCAGCCCCCCTGGGGGGTGATTTCTCGCTTTCTCTCTCTCTGTCTCTCTCTGTCTGTCTGGTAAGCGCACACGCCCTATAGCGAAAAAACCTCTCGAAAAAAAAAAAAAAGAATTAGGAAGAAATGTACAACTCATCAGATAACCAGAAATCACTGCGTGGGCACAAGAATTATGAGAAAGCAAGAAAAGAGCTCTTCTCCAAGGGAAAGGAATAACTCTTCTTCATCCATAGATAGACAATGGGACTCATGGAAATGTCAGATAAAGAATTTAGAATATTCATAGTGACAAAGCTAACAGTGATGCAAGAGAAGAGAGACAATGAACTCCAGAGGAAGCAAGAGAAAAGAGCCAGCGATTTCCAGGAGGTAAGGAAGTTCTTACATGATCTGAAAGAGGAAATATACACCATAAAAAAGAATCAAATGGAACTATTAGAGATGAAGGCTGTGATATAGGCAATCAAAACCTCCCTTGAAAGTATTAAAAGCAGACTAGATTATACAGTAGATCTAATCTCAGATATAGAAGACAGAATCACTGGCCTAGAAAAATTCACCATGAAGACTGAGAAAATAGGCCCCCAAAATGAGAAATACTAGATACCATCAAACATCCAAACATCCGGATAATTGGCATTCCAGAAGGTGAAGCGACCCATAAGGGCATTGATAATCTATCCCATGAAATCCTGCAAGAAAACTTTCCAAACCTAGAGAGACAGTCAAAGATCCAGTCCCAAGAAATACAAAGGACCCCAAATAGAATCAACCCAAGAAGATCTTCTCCAAGACACATTATAGCCAGGGTGACCAAAACCACAGACAAAGACAAGATACTAAGATTGGCAAGAGAGAAACGTCAAGTTACCTACAAAGGATATCCCATCAGGCTGATAGTAGACCTCTCATCAGAAATTATGCAAGCAAGGAAAGAATGGGAAAATATATTCAAAGTGTTAAGGGAAAAGCAATTTCAACTAAGAATACTGTACCTGGCAAGATTATCCTTCCTATGGGAAGAAAAGAAAGAACATTCTCAGATTAAAAAAACCTGAAAGAATTTACCAACACCAGACCAGCTCTCCAAGAAGTTCTGAAGGGAGTGGTATAGCAGGAAAACTAAAGTCAGACACACAAAAATAAGAGTTCTAAAACAACTAAGAAAATAGCCAACTTTATGGTAGGAACGAGTCCTGAGTGGAACGTTAAATTCCAGAATTTAAACGGGAAGATGGGATCACAACAGAAGATAGATTAAGTACATGAAACTGAACTGGTGAAAAAGAATCTTACGACGTTTGACTAAAACATTGCTGATTTTCTTCTATGCTTTGTTTTCCAGACTTAAGGAGTTTTATCTTGTCTTGAGCTGCCGATAGGTTCATGTACCTACTATTGGGACAGAATCCTAATCTGTTTCCTGACTTTAAGTTTTAAGCAAAGCTCTCAGCATTTTAAAAATTTTTATTTATTAAAGCTAAAACTGCTTTTTTTGAAATTAAAAAATATATTGAAAATACCTATTTAATGACCAAAGTAAGCTATATAGCATCAGCTAGGTGCTACTTTATAGTATATTCATTCTACTCAGAGTTTTGTGCCTGAAGTCAGACATGTGTTCACAGATATGTATATATTGAAAGTAGTTAGATTAATTAAGATATTTTGTGAATCAATACAATGCAGGGGAAAAAGAAATGGAAAGCAACTGTAGACACCAGAGACAATGTGGGAGGAGAGTGGAAAATGGTAGAGGGTGAGAAATAGTGGGAAAAATTTATATACATATATATGAAAAAGGAATGGAAAATTATCACTAACATGTATGATTAAACCACTATGCAGTGTATTCTGGATGGGAAATCACATTTTGTATGCTGTGATGATGTTCAGTGAATGAATGTAAAATAAATAAATAATTTTTTAAAAAAAGGTTTACTTAAAAAATTTTGGTTTACTATCATAGAATTTTACTCTTGGGTCTTGAATGAATTTTTATTATATAGCCATTGCTATGAGATCTGTTATATATTATTGTAGAAAATCCTTTCTTTCTAGTGAGAACTTATTTTAGCATAAGACTGAGATTCCATTCCAAGAATGCAATTGATTTTAAACCAAGAGACAGTTCTCTCACTAGTTTTCTCTAGCAAGAGCTGAGTGTGGTGTCTGAGTTTGGGATGTATTCCATCTTTGCATTAACGTTTTCTTTGAAGTGTATGAAGTCTATTCACTTCACTATGTAGTTAGGCTCTAACTTCGGTAAAATAAGACCATCAAAAAACCATACCTTGGATTATACTATCTTGGTTATTACAGGAGGATTTTCTTCCATGACTTGCTTTTTAATGTTACCATTTAGTTATAACCTTTTTCTCTCTCTGTTCTTCATCAAAAGACAGTTTGAAGAGATAACAATGTTTAGTTGTCAAAACCTACATAGTCTGACACATTGCAGGCACTTAATAACAGTAAATATTAAAAATGATATTAAATTAAAAATTTTAATTTGATGCTGAGTATAGTTTATTATAGAAGGCATTGTTTATCATCAATAGTTGATGATAAATTCACTATTTTATTAGTAAGCATTATAAATTCTATTGGTGACCGTGTAAGTGTAAGTAAATGGTCATTACAATTTGAGCAAAGAGTTGGAAAGAAGAAAGTAACTTTTAATTTTTTCAGGTTTTTCAAATATTTCTCGAATTGTAAAAATAATGCATGCTTGTTGTAAACTCTTATTAGATAGGAATGTAAAAACTAGGAAGTAAGGTTTGAGATGGCCCCTCCCACTCAAATATATCTAGTCTATAAGTATTGCATATAGGAAGCTACAGCTACACGTTTTTCTTTTTTTCTCATTGTAATAGTTTTTGAGTGTACAATGCAGTAGTGTTAAGTATATTTATCTTTTGTGTTTGTTTTAAGATTTTTGCCATAGGGTACAGGTGAAAGCCAGAGAGACAGTGAGAAGAAAAGTGAGAAATCACCATCCTCCGCCCAGGGTTGGATGACCACACTGCGATCCCTTATCTTCCATTCATAAACTGGGATTTTGGGCACACACATACACACACAAACACACGCACATGTGCACAGTGTTAATTTCAAGCTGTCGGGTCTGGAACTCGAACCACAGTCAACTAATGGGAGTCCAGCAACATAACCATTATGCCATCTGTTGGTCCCTCAATGTGGCCGTTTTATTTTTTGATAATTAGTGAGGAACATCTTTTCATATGCTTATTGACCATTTGTATATTGTGCATATATATCCATATTTATATAGATATATTGTTTGTGTGTGTGTGTGTACATATATGTAAATATGTAAATATATTGTGCATATAGTGGGTCGTTGGAAAAGTCATGATGTATTTTTCTATGCAAAAATGCATCATAACTTTTCTGATGACCCAATATAGATATGTCTATAGATATATTGTGTGTATGTGTGTGTATGCTTATATATATGTGTGTGTGTGTGTATGTATATATACACATATATACACACATATATATATATATATTACGGTCTTTGTCCCACATGGTTCAGTTAGTTTTTTATTTTATTTACTCAACAAGCATCTTTGTTTTGATAAATAATCTATATGATAAATAACTAGAAGAGGAAGTATAGACACAGAGGATAAATTCCACTAGGATATAAGTTCCACAAGAGAAAAGATTTTGTTTATTGCTATATTCTCAGTGTCTAGAGCAATAACTGGTATATATTATGTAAGAAGTGCTTAATATTCATTTAATAATGAAAGAAACACACATTTATACATTTGGGACTGAGTCTCAAAATTATTAGAAAATATTTGTCAGACTGTGGCAGAATTTTCTCCTTCTCTGAACTACTTGTAGAACATTCTTCTCTCTAAATATCTTGAAAATAGGCCTGGCTATTTGATATACTCTAATGAGATGAAACTGCTGAGTAGAGCTACAGAAAATTTACTGTCTTAATAAAAAGAAAGACTATTAGCGAGCATACTACTGTGTGCCTTAAGTTGTTCTTCCTGCATGGAAAACAAACATGCTGCTCGAAATTTCAGACTGCTTTGAGCTATTAGGCAACAAGCAGAATCTGCATGCTAAGCAAGTCCAAAAAATAGAAAGGGCCTTGGTTCCTACTAGCATTATTGGGAAACTGCATCAACCTTGGAATATCAACCTATGGACTTCCCTGTTTGCTTAAGCAACTGCTAGTTGCTTTTCTGTCATTTATTGCCAGAGGGATTCCTAGCTGGTACACAGATAGATGCAAACAATACTCTGGATAGATAGCTCAGTGTGAACAAAGATGCGGGGTTGTGAAGCAACCTGGGGTGTTAGGTAATCATAAGTACAGAAAGGAGTTCAACTTGTCTGGGGCTATAGAGACTAGAGAGAGATTCAGTGTCTCGTGTGCCACAAAATAATCCAAACTTAATTCTGTAGGCAGTTGTGAAGTCAATGATGTGAATCAGGCATGGGAGAAACCTGATGACTGTGGCAGCAATGTAGCACCCACATCGAAGAAGGGCAATGTAGAGAGACCATTTAGGAGGCTATTTTAAGGTGCAGTGAATATGGAGAAAAATATGGATGCAAAGTATAATTTATACGACTCAGTTAATACTTTAATATTAATCAGCATAGTGGGGAGTTACATGACTGAATTTTATCATATCTAAGATACAATCGGTATAAAGATATCATTATCCAATGTACTTTTTTTTATTCTTTAAAAAGAACTAATCTAAATACATTATGATATTCTGAGACTTCACTCTCCCGATTCTACCTTATAACCAATTCAGGCCAATCACAAATCATCTATATTTGAGCTCTGAGTGACTCCTTTCAGGGACTGAAGATTTTCTGCCCAGATTTCATCCTCCTGACTCCAACTTCTTCTTCGTCTTCTTTTTTTAAAAATAAATATTATTTTTAAAGAATTATTTTATTTAACTTTATTTATTTATTTTAATTTGACCATAGAGGGAGAGAAAGAGAGAGAAGAGAAGAGAGAGCTAGGTCCAGGACTCAAACCACGGTCGGCCATATGGGAGTCCAGTGCCCTTAACCACCACACCACTTGCTGGCCCCTGACCCCAACTTCTAGCCAGCATAGGCAATCATAGTCACAACATTTGAACTCTGAGTGGCCCCTTTCAGGGAATAGGACAACTGAAGATTTTCCCAGACTCCACCCTCCTGACCTCAACTTCTAGCCGTCCTCCACACACTGAGTTTCTAGACAGGTCTAGGTGCACAATAGCCAAATATCTGAAAACTTTAAGGTCAGTGTAATCCTCAATTCCCACAGAATCTACAAAGAGAGAAACACCATATTGGGGTGAGATTGCAGATCACCTCCTCCTGCATATGCCTCTGAACGCTCAGATTTAACTCCTAAAATCAGGAAAAAACATGTAATCCAACAGATGGTTAGAAATCATTGCAGAAATACAAGAGATATGAGAAACCAAGAAAATATATCTCCCTCATGGGAAAATATATCTCCCTCATGGGAAAAGTAACTCCTCACCGCCCACAGACAATGGAAAGGAACTCGTGGAAATATCAAATAAAGAATTTAGAATATTCATAGTAACAAAGCTAACAGAGATGCAAGAAAAGAAAGACAATGAATTCCAGAAGATGCAGAAAAAAGAGACAACAAGTTCCAGGAGGTGAGTAAGTTCTTGCAAAAGAGGAAATACCATAAAAAAGAATCAAATGGAACTGTTAGAGATGAAAGTTTTAATACAGGATATCAAAACCTTCTCTGAAAGTATTAAAAGCAGATTAGATCATGCAGAAGATTGAATCTCAGATGTAAAAGACAGAAACTTGCACTTAGAAAAATTCACCAAAAAGACTGAGAAAAAATCCCTCAAAATGAGAATAATATACACGTAATACTAGATACCATTAAATGCCCAAACATCTGGAAAATTGGTATCCCAGAGAGTGAAGAAACTAATAAGGGCATTGTTAATCTATTCCATGATATACTGGAAGAAAACTTTTCAAACCTAGAGAGGCATCAAATATCCAGACTGAAGAAATACAAAGGACCCCACACATAATCAATCTAAGAAGATCTTCTCCAAGGCACATCATAGCCAGATTGACCAAAACCACAGACAGAGACAAGATATTAAAATTGGCAAAAGAAAAATGTCAAGTTACTTTCAAAGGATATCCCATCAGGTTAACATTGAACCTTTCATCAGAAACAATGCAAGCAAAGCAAGAATGGGAAAATATATTCAAAGTGTTCAGTAAAAAACAATTTCAACCAAGAATACTATACCCAGCAAGATTATCCTTCATATGGGAAGAAAAGGCAAAAACATTCTCAGATAAACAAAACCTGAAACAATTCACCAACACCAGATAAGTTCGCCAAGAAGTTCTTAAAGGAGTGCTACACCAGGAAAACTGAAATCAGACACACAGAAATAAGAGTACAAAAAACAAGAGAATGGCTAATTTAATGTCAGGGACAAGTCTGGAATGATCAATAATAATGTTGAATGTTAGCTTTCAGAATTTAAATGGAAAGATTGGACCACAATAACATTGAAAATTCAACAGCAGAGAGATTAATTACGTAAGACTGAACTGTTGAAATGGAATTTTATGACGTTTGACTAAAACATTATTGATTTTCTTCTATGCTTTGTTTTCCAGATTTAAGGATTTTTGTCATTTTTTTGAGCTGTTGAGAGGTTCAGCAATTTGTTAATTTTTTTTTTTTGAAATTGAAACATAAACTGTGAGTATTCTTAGTTTGTGGGAGAATAGTTATTTACCTGTTGCCTTACATCAGAAATTGGAAATATTGGCTATTGCCAGAGCTTTGACTGGAATGTCATTTCTAAAGATATGACCAGAAAGCTAAGGAGCTGAGGTACATCTCAAGAAAGCCAACAGAAGCTATTGGGAAGATTGCCTAGTACCATAAACAGTTCTGCCTGTTGGTAAGTAAAGAATGTCGCTTCCTGACAGGCTCCCAAAACTTTCAAATACAGATATTTAAAGGCACAATCAGATGGTGAGTTCCTGACTTGGCTCAGTAGGCTTGAGAGGTTTTTTAGAGCCTAATCTGAAGTTCCTTATAAAAGTTTCCAGTAAAACCAACTAAATCTTATGGGGATTTGTGCAAACAGCAGACCAAATTGAGACTAACGTTATTTGTTTTGCAAATAAGTTAGTTTATGCCTCTCTTTGGTTAAAGGGGAAATGGAGAGGAAAAAAAATGTTTCTGAAGAAAATTATGGTGCACTTGCTACGAGGTTTTAGCTCTGTCCATACGTGTGTCTATATCTACCTACTGTTTGAACAGAATCTTAACCTTTTTAAGTCTTTTTCTTTTTTTGGACACGTTTTTGCTATAGGGTACATGCACTTGCCAGAAAGACAGAGAGAGACAGGAAGCAAGAAATCACCCCCCAGGAGGAATGGCCACACCGCAATCCCTTCTCCTGCATTCTCCTCTCTGGATCTTGAGCACATATGCACATGTGTCCGGCATGAGTTTAAGCCACTAAATCCAGGACTCGAACTGTGGTCGACTACATGGGAGTCCAGCGATGTA
>NW_006203596.1:335493-337209 GCF_000334495.1 Tupaia belangeri chinensis | reverse complement strand
TGACCACAGTAAGCTATATAGCTTCAGTTAGGCACTACCTTATAGTATGTTTATTCTATTCACTGAGTTTTATGTCTAAAGTAAGACATATGTTCATAGAAATGTTTAGCTGTACTTGCTACTGAAAGTATATAGATTAATTAAGATATTTTGTGAATCAATAAAATGTAAAAAAAAAGAAAAACACCACCACCAACAACAAAAACTTGAAAAGAGCTATTTACATATACTGCAAGTCAAGTAAAACATGTTTTCTATTTGAATGATCAAAAAGAAATGTATATGATAATATGTTTGACTAGACTGATATGCAGTGTATTTGTGATGTAGAATTTATTTGGTTTGTTTTAATGATACGCATTGATTGACTATAATAAATAAATAATAAATAAATCAAATTAAAAAATAATCAATCTAAAAAAAAAGATGGGAAAATGAGCTGAACAGATAATTCTCTGAATGGTCAAAAAGTATATGAAAACATGCTCGACATCTCTTATCGCAAATGAAATGCAAATGAAAACCACAATGAAATAACATTTAACCCCAGGCAGAATGGCTATAATTAAAAAAATAATGATAAGTGTTGACCAGGCTGTGGTGAAAAGGGAACTCTCCTACACTGTTGGTGGGAATGCAAATTAGTACAATCACTTTGGAGACCAATATGGAGATTACTCAGACCTATAAATAGAACTACTATTCAACCTAGTAATTCCACTCTCTTTTTAAAAAAGAAATTTTTGCTATAAGGCATGTGCTCTTACCAGAGAGACAGAAAGCGAGAATTCACCTCCCAGGGGAGATGACCACCACACTGCCACTTCTCCTCCATTCTCCTCTCAGGATTTTGGGCACGCCTGCACATGTACCTGGTGTGTTTCAATCCACTGGGTTTAGGATTGAACCGTGGTTGACTATGTGGGAGTCCAGTGATGTAACCATTATGCCATCTGCTGGTCTAAGTAATTCAACTCTTAGGTCTTTACCCAAGGATAGAAAAGCCTCAGATAGAAAAAACACATGTACATCTATGTTTATTGTAGCATTATTAACAATTGCTAGGATGTGAAATCAACCCAAATGTCTAAAAATAGATGATTGGATTAAAAATCGTGGTATAGGTACTCTATGAAATACTACTCAATCATAAAACAAATGAGACCCTGAAACTTGATACAAAGTGGATGAATATGGAAGACTTACTGCTTAGTGAAGCAAGTCAACTATGAAAGACAGACTTCGTATATCCCCACTCAATATATACTGATTGTACTTTATACTAGAAACTGAAAGTTTGGAAGGTCTAGTAACAGGGATGGCAACTGTAGATACTACAGATACTAAGGATAGGGGTAGTAGGGGGTGGGTAAAGGAGGGAGGGAGGGCAACAGAGAAAGAAAAAATATGTTTAACTGACAAAAAAGAGAAAAGCTATTTGTCGATAATTTGTATATGTGTGTGTGTGTGTGTGTGTGAAACATATATATATATATATATATATATATATATAGTAATATTTTTGTCTTGATCTATGTGCATGGTATTCATGCTGGAAAAAGCAATGTTACACACTGTAAAGGTATATGAAACTAAAAAAATTGAAAAAATGTTATCAGTGGGATGTAGGTAACTTCTCTACATTCTTTGAAGATTTTTTTTTTTTTTGAGAGGTTTTTGCTATAGGGTGCATGGGCTTGCCAGACAGGCAGGGAG
>NW_006203596.1:333767-335436 GCF_000334495.1 Tupaia belangeri chinensis | reverse complement strand
CTTCTCCTCCATTCTCCTCTTGGGATCTTGGGCACGCACGCACACGCGCCCGGCGTGAGTTTTAAGCCACCGGCTCCGGGACGCGAACCACAGTTGACTACATGGGAGTCCAGCGACGTAGCCATTACGCTAACTGCTGGTTCCCCATTGTTTTCTTTACTCCTATTATTTTTATCTTCATTCTTAGTCATTCCATTTCCTCTTCATAGATGGGTTGTCTAAAATCTTGGCCTTAGTCCCTTTTGACCGTATTGCATTGTCCTACAATGCACTTTAAGGGTCAATTCTTAAGATAACAGTGTTTTTAATAACCTCAGTCTTCCAGAATCTCAATCTCAAATACTAGCACTGATATTTCTTTCTTTAATTTTCTGACCCAGGACCAGCAGATGGCATGACGGTTATGTCGCTGAACTCACATGTAGTCGACCGTGATTCAAGTCCTGGACCCAGCAGCTTAAACTCACGTTGGGGTGTGTGCATATGTGCTCAAAGTCCCAAGAGGAGAATGGAGGAAAAGAGATTGCAGCGTGGTCATCCCCCTTGGGGGGGATTTCTCACTGTCTCTCTTTCTGTTTCTCCAGTGAATGCATGTGCCCTATAGCAAAAATCTCTCTCAAAATTTTTTTTTCCTGACCCTTCTAGTCCAATTATTTGGCCACATTTACATGATCTATTACCTCTTCACATCCATACTTTCTCCCTTCTTCAGCTGAATTTTTGTTACTCACTATCAACTCTTCCATCTGCAACCTCTATCCTGCTTTCCTAGCAGAATCTCAATCCTCTGAAATCCAACTTCTTGCTTTTCCTTCACTTTACCAAAAAGAAAAAAAAAAGTCTGTAAGAAACATGTGCCCATGATGACATATTTCACTTTAAAATGTAAAGTGTTGAGGCCGGCAGGTGACATGGCGGTGAAGGCGCTGGACTCTCACATGGCCGACTGCGATCTGAGTCCTGGACCTGGTGCCTTCTTTTCTCACTTTCCCTCTCTTTCTGTCTCTCTGGAGAGTGCATGTGCCCTATAGCAAATTAAAAAAAATAGAAATAGTAATAATTTAAATCAAATAAATAATTCTTTAAAAGTGTAAAATATTCAATTTTGATTGTACCCTTCAAATTCAAAATTGAACTCATAATTGCTTACTAATTCCCCACAATAGTCTTATAAACACCTCAAACTCAAACATGTCCCAAACTAAAACTTATTTATTTATTTTTAGGTTTTCGCTGTAGGACATGCATGCTTGCCAGAGAGATAGTGAAAGGGAAGGTGAGAAATCACCCCCTAGTGGGGATGACCACGCTGCAATCCCTTCTCCTTCATCAGCCTCCTGGGATTTTGGGCATACATGCACATGCACCCAGTGTGATTTTCTGGCTGCCAGGTCCAGGACTCCATCCACAGTTGGCCATGTGGAAATACAGTGCCTTAACCACCATGCCAAATTAAAACATTTGATTCCTCCTCTCTCCCCAGTATTTTCACCCTCAACAAATGGCATCTTCTTTCAACCAATTTCTCAGGCCAAACTTTAGAGTTTCATTCTTGGTGTCTTTCTTTCTATGACTTTCTAGTGTGAAGTTTAGCAATGGTCAGACTAAAATCCACTTTTTTTTTTTTTTTTAATTTTTTTGGGGGGGTTTTTGTTCCAGGGCGCATGCG
>NW_006203596.1:312297-333561 GCF_000334495.1 Tupaia belangeri chinensis | reverse complement strand
GGTTATCCTTTTTTTTTTTTTTTTTTTTTTTTTTTTAGAGAGGTTTTCGCTATAGGGCGCATGCACTCACCAGGCAGACAGAGAGAGACAGAGAGACAGCGAGAAATCACCCCCCAGAGGGGATGGCCACGCCGCAATCCTTTCTCCTCCATTCTCCTCTTGGGATCTTGGGCACACACGCACAGCGCCCGGCGTTTTAAGCCACCAGGTCTGGGACACAAACCACGGTCGACTAGGAGTCCAGCAAGTCCAGCAACAGAGTTGCTAGTTACGCTAACTGCTGGTCCCCCGAGATGAATCTTATATCCCAGAATTTAGCTGGGAAAATCGAACCACAACACAAGATAAAGTACATGAGACTGAACTGGTGAAATAGCATTTTATGACTTTTGACTGAAACATTACTGATTTTCTTCTAGGCTTTGTTTTCTGGTTTTAAGGATTTTTGCCCTGTCTTGAGCTGCTGATATGTACCTACTATTTGAACACAATCCCAAACTGTTTCCTGACTTTAAGTATTAAGCATAGTTCCTTAGCATTTCTTTGATTTATTAAAGCTAAAACTACTTTTCTTGAAATTAAAAAAAATAGTAAAAAATACATAATTATTGACTGTAGTAAGCGATACAGCATCAGCTAGGTGCTACCTTATAGTATTTTCATTCTACTCAGAGTTTGATGCCTAAAGTCAGACATGTATTCTCGGATATGTATATGTCAGCTGAGTTTGCTATTGAAAGTAATTAGATTATTTAAGAAATTTTGTGAATCAATAAAATGTGGGGAAAAAAAGGATTGGAAAACAACTGTGGACACCTGAGATAGTGTGGAGGAGGGTGGGAAATGGCAGAGGGTGAGAAATAGGGGTAAAATAAATATCTACATCTACATATATATATGTATACACACACACACACACACACACACACACACATATATATATATATAAAAAATAGAAATAAAATAATATATAATAAAACATGAAATGGAAAATTATTGATGATAACATGTATGATCAAGCCACTATGCAGTATATTTTGGATGCGAAATCCCATTTTGTATGCTGTGTCAATGCTCAGTGAATGAATGTACATTAATTAATTAGAAACAAAAAAATTTAAAATCTTTAAAAATACAAGAAAGCTGAGAAACAGGTACTAACAAGAAAGTATATTAGCTGAACATAAAATTTATATGCAACAAAATTTTTAGCATATCAAAATTATCTATCAAAAACCATTTGACTCAACAAGCACATTTCTAGGAATTCAGTCCACAATTATACTTACACTTGCAAAATGATCCATGTTCAAAGTTATTCATTACGATATTGTTTGTAGTAGTAAGAAATTGGAAGCAGCCCAAATTTACATCAATAGGGAGCTTGTTAGGAAATTAAGGGGAATCGGGACCAGCGGTTAGCATAATGGCTACATTGCTGAACTTCCATGTAATCGACTGTGGTTCGAGCCCCAGACCCAGTGGCTTAAACTCACGCCGGGTGTGTGTGTGTGCGTGCCCAAGATCCCGAGAAGAAAATGGAGGAGAAGGGATTGTGGCATGGCCATCTCCTTGGGGGGGGGGTTATTTCTCACTTTCTGTCTCTCTGTCTCTCTCTCTCTCTGGAGAGTGCACACACCCTATAGCAAAAATCTCTAAAAAAAAAGGAAATTAAGGGGAATCTATATGTAATTCTGTAAAGTTGTGGGAAAAAAGGATGAAAATCTTTATGTACTAATACATAAGCAGGTCCAAGGTACATTGTCAAGTAAAAATAAAAATAGTTATGTTTATGTTACTTTTGCATAACAAAGGAGAAATAAGAATCAAGCACATGTATGAAATCAAGCACATTTGCTTGGGTATTAACAAAAAAGTTTGGAAGCTTACATAAAACCTGAAGAAACCAGGTTACTTAAAGCAAGAGGGATGGGGACTAGGAAAAGAGACAAAGGTTAAATGACTTTTCATGACCTACCTTTTTATACATTGTAGTTTTTTAAATAATTATTTTTTTATTTTGACTGTATTTATTATTATTTTCCAATTTGACCAGAGAGAGAGAGGGACAGTGAGAAAGGAAGCCGCTAAGTCCAGGACTTGAACCATGGTTGGCCATGTGGAAGACCAGCACCTTTAACCACTATGCCACCTGCCGGCCCCTACATTGGAGTTTTTGAGCCATATGACTACTTCCTATTAAAAACATAAATTAGAAATTCTAAAGAAAACAAGCGACTTCTGAAAAGTTGGTTGAGTCCTAAAAATTTTTATTCACGATATCTGAAAATATTCTTTAATTAGGGAATTTATAAATCTGCAGTGGAAACAAAATACTTTGTGTAGGTCTATATCCCTTAATGACATTTTATAATGATTTATTGCACAGTTCCTCTATGTACAGTGCTCTGTAACTCCTCAGGACAGGAAGCCCCAAGAGAACTTAAAACCTAGTGAACTACAGATGACTAAGGAAGCAATGACACCACTCTGCATCAAGTGGCCCGAAAGACTTAAATATGGAAGGTTGTGGAGAAGGTCAGCAGATTATAAGATGAAGCCAGACAAGTAGGCAGGGGACATCTAAAAGTGACAGGGGAGGGAGTTACTGGGGATAAGACCCATGGCTCTACATTTGAAAGGAAGAGGAGGAGTTATTGAGATAAGGGGGTGGGAAAAGACAGCCTAGCCTGCCCAGGGATGTCATGAAGCACAGTCTCATTAAAGTACTGCATACAGCAGGAACACACATGTGAGGAGCAGAAGAGGAGGGAATGGGAACAAAGGAAGAGGCAGTGGCCAGAGCCCCAGGCCCGGGGGCTAAGTTGCTGCCTTCACTAAAAGATTCAAGCACCAGGAAATGACTTGTCCAATTTTGCCCCTTAGCTCTATTATTGCAGCAGCAACATGGAAGGCAGATTAGCAGGTACCCAGAAAACAAGCCGATGTGGTTACTCATAAACTATTGGCATAATGTCAATATAAGTCAACGTAATGATAGCCTGAATGTCTCCATTAATAAGAGTAGTGAGAAAAAGACTAAGTAGTATGGATTAAGGAATTCGAAGGACAGAATTTGGAGATATTAGGTAAGATGCAGAACATTATTTCTACTTATTATTTCGGTGAATGCTTATTGAAAATCCACAGTGTTCTAGGCACTATTGAGGATAGAGAGTAGAGCAAATCAGAGAGGGTAACAGACCTCACGGGGTTTGCATGTAAGTAGGAGGGGACTGACAATGAACAACCATGAGTTACAAAAAATTTGCTGGCAAGTGCCGTTAACAGATTTTTTTTTTTGGTAATGAACCAAGAGTCACAGACCTTTTACTCATATAGTTCCAAGCTTAGGAAGAAAATTTGTTTACTCAATAAATATATAAATTATTACCAATGTTATGATGCAAAGGACTGGCTATTAGGGGCAGAGACAGGCAGAGTGACTCACATTGGGCATCAGAAGAGACCTCTCTCAGGGAGAGGCAACTGAGTGGATTGCTGAGATGTAAGTAAGAATCAGCCAGAAGATGAGCAAGAAGCGTTTTCCAAGCAGATGGGCTAGTACCTGCAAAAAATGCAAGGGCAGAAAACCAGTGTGAGTGGAGCACAGTGAATGAGGGGGTGGTGACAGGAGTTTGAACAGGTAAGCAGGTCTCGATCAAAGGACACTGGGTGTTATTTCACAGGTAATGAGAAGCCACTGAAAGCCTATAAGCGAAAGAGCGACGCAATCTCATAGACATTAAAAAGAACTCTTACGTCGATTGTTGTGTGCGGAATGGATTTAGGAAAGGAAGCAACAAGGCGTAGTGCTCAGAACGAAGGTTCTTACAGTGGTGGGAGATAACGGGACCCTTGGATTAGGCTGCGGAATGGGGATAGGGAGAGTTACTTAAGCTTATTAAATCTTGAGAGCATCATTACTAAGATTGTTCAAATAGGAAAGGAAAACTGAGGTGGAGGGGATGAAAAGGTTCGTGTGTGTATCAGACATCAGAGGAGAGATGCCCAGAAGGCATGCACATCTTTGGCAGGCACGTCTGGAGGTAATGCTACGTTTTTCTTATTTCACTTTGTAAGGTGGCACATGTTTCAATTTTCTCCATTTCTGGTGAGATTGTATTTGATGAAGGTGATAGTGCCAGGCTGCTGCCTATAATGTAATCCCTTACTTTATAATTAATAAATCGTTTATTAAGAGATACTATCAGACTATCTTTATATCCTTATTCTCACCAAAATGTCAATTTATTTATTTATTTGCTTATGCCAGCAGGGGATCTGGGCTTCTTGTTTTATTCACTAGGTTAATCTATTATTATCATTATTTAGTTTGGTGCTCAAAGAGTAATTTGACCAATAGAAGTCCCCTTAAACTGGCTTCCGGATCACTGTGACATATTCACAATCTTCTTTGAACACTTCTTTACTGACTGGTCTAAGACATTTTGGCTCAGCTTGTCACCTTCCTGTCCTTATCCTGGCTTCAGCATTCCTCCAAGAAAACACACACACACACACATACACACACACTTTATGGAAAATAGAGGTAGCGAGTTTATATATGTTTATATGTACATACCCTAGTTGGCTTCTGATAGATTGCACCATTGTGAGAATGCCCTCCTCACCCTGCGCTGGCTCTGAGACTTTGGGCCAGGCTGCCCTCCCTCAAGTACAGTCTGCTCACCCTTGTTAGGACAGCACACCACACTAGCGCGCCATAATCTCAACTCACCTTGAGTCCACGTTGCCTGGCTCCCTCTAGTGGCTCTTGGTGTGAACTGTTCAGGAAATGAGGGAAGAGGAAGAAAACCGCTTTTACTTTTGCAGCTTTCTGCATTTATTATGCTTACTTTAACAGATACATACTGTTTATAAAATGAACAAAATTAAGCAAAACAAACTGCCGACAGACATGGGTCTAAACAGATAAATGTAATTATCTTGGTAAAATACTATTTTGTCAGATCCAGAATTGTAGTTTGATTTTGTTTTGATTGTGTCATTAGTAAAAATCTAGTTAAAATAAATAGGAAACCAGGCCAACTCCATGACCTGGTTATTAAAGGAACTGAGTACCATATGTCCTACTATGAGGTTCAAGCCCTGAATCTGGTGGCTGGGGAAGCATATCGTATGCAAGTGTGTGTGCCCAGAATCCCGAAGGAAAGGAGAAACGGAGGGCAGGGGATAGCTGTGACCATTTCCCATGAGGGTTGCTTTTTCCTTTCTCTCTGGCAAGAATTCATGCCCTCTAGCAAAAACAAAAGAAAAAAAGAAAAAGAAGAAATAGAAAAACGATAACAATTTAGCTGTTAAAGAAGTGAGAGAAGTAGGCAGGTAGGTATGATGAACAGAATCCTAGAGTATGTATTTTTAAATGTTGCTTTTTTTAATGTGAGATTAATTTCAGCATACTAACTAGTTGAGAAAAGATATCCAATAAAACGAAGAGAAGTTGAATGAAGCCTGGTGTCCCCAACACAGCTGGTGGGATTCTTCCAGGTAGAAGGAGGCTCATTTCTCCTGACCCAGATGACAGGATGATGGCAGATTTGGCCCACTGAAGGGGATGGAGAAGAAAGTTCCTGTGGTCTTGGCTGATAAACTCCTTAAGATGAAATGTGATTTTTGGTGTTGGGAGGTAGCGAGGCCTAGTGGGTAGCGACTGGATCATGGTGATTGCATCACAGAGGCACCACTCTCATGAATAGATTGCTGACTTTTCTTGAGACTCACTGAGTTGGCAGGGACATCCTCCTCACCCTTGTCAGGATAGGGATATCATGTTAGAATATCATTAATTCTCAGGACCAGCA
Organism: Tupaia belangeri chinensis; assembly: GCF_000334495.1. Lineage (NCBI taxonomy): Eukaryota > Metazoa > Chordata > Mammalia > Scandentia > Tupaiidae > Tupaia > Tupaia belangeri. Next base: position 327,736 of record NW_006203596.1, on the reverse strand, counting down.
ATTGGCGTAATGGCTATGTCACTGGACTCCCACGTAGTTGACTGCGGTTCGAGTCCTGGACCTGGTGGCTTAAACTCACACTGGGTGCATGTGTGTGCATACCCAAGATCCTGAGAGGAGAATGGAGAAGGGATTGCGGCGTGCCATTCCCCCCTGGGGGGTGATTTCTTGTTTTCTGTCTCTCTGGCAAGCGCACGAGTCCTATAGCAAAAACCTCTCCAAGCCACGGGCCCTAAAGAAAAAACCTCCCCAAAAAAAAAAAAAAAAAAAAAAAGAATATCATTAATTCTCAACTCACCCTGATGTCTACCTAGCCTGACTACATCTAGTGATTCTTGGCTTGAACTGTTCAGAAAATGAAGGGAAGAGGAAGAAAACTGATTTTTATTTTTTTGTGGCTCTCCACATTTATCAAGGTTAGTTTAGTGAGAACGGGTTAGAACTTATGAGAACTGGTTGTTACAAAAAAGAGTTGCTGGCTGTTATGAAAGAGCTGCCCAAAGCACTCTGTGCTCAGCCTACAATCCTCTGTGCCTCTGTCTGCCATGTTGATGCCAGGCCTTCCAAGTGCCTTAATTATGGTCAGCAAGTCCCTAGTTCTTTATAGATCTGCCACACTCAGGCATTTCTGTAAGGAATGCAATGACACTCTAACACACTCATATATTAAAAGGGCTTGAAATTTAGGTGGGGATTTGAACTAACGCTTGAGGTCTAGGAGAGAGACAGTTGAGAACACATATACTTTGAAGGTCCATGTGTATCCCGACCTGGGGGACAGTCGAACAGGTTTCCTGAGGGAAGGAGTGAGAGACCGGAGAACGGGGCAGTGTTACAATACGGAGACAGCGTAGTGTTACAACTCTTCAGAGTTGTCCGTTTATTGTGGGCAGCACGGAGATGACGCAGTGTTACAACTCTTCAGGGTCATCTGGAGACGACACAGTGTCACAACTCTTCAGGGTCTTCAGGGTCGTCTGTCAATTGTGGGCCAGGGATTGTGTTTATATACATGTTGGTGGGCAGTGATTGGTTGAATGAAGGATTGTAAAAGGTGGGTTATGATTGGCTGCTTTGTGGACCAATCATGAGGTGCCGGATATGCAAATCTGAGGGATTCTAAGCTCACCGATTTGCCGTGGGAAGTGGCCAATCAGAGCATGGTTCGGAAGGTGAGGCCTTGAAGGGGAGCCAATCATGGCCTTTAGCATTGTGTAATTGTTCTCTGAGAAACCAGCGATATTCACTGGTGTGCAGCCTCCCACACATGTGGAGTTGGGATCTACTTGTTTTATTGGTAACGGTCTTCATTATAGTATGAATTGCTCTAGCAGACTGGTAGAAATTAGACAGTTGGATGAATCCACTGTTGTAGTTTTATAGAACCCAGCTGTTTCCACAAAAGTCCATAGGCAAATCCTGTTTGTTTGTTTTGATTTTTGCTAAAGGGCATGTATGCTTGCCATAGAGACATAGAGAGAGAAAGTGAGAATTACCTTCCAGGGGGCATGGCCATGCCATAATCCCTTCTCCTCCATTCTCCTCCTGGGATTTTGGGCATGCATGCCCATTGTGGGTTTCAAGCCTCCAGGGCTGGGACTTGAACTGTGGTTGGCCACGTGGGAGTCTAGTGCCTTAACTGCTACTTGTCATGGGAAATCCTATTTCTATCAGTGGAGCAGGATCCACCTAAAAGTGCATCTTTACCACCAGTCTTGTAGATGCTACCACCACCATCGACAGCATTTAAAAAATGAGGGAATTGAGTGGGATGCTAGTTGTGGTATGTGTATGAGTTGTGGGTTTTTTGTTTTTTTTTTTGAGAGAGATGTTTGCCATAGGGCATGTGCCCTCACTGGAGAGACAGGGATAGAGCGATAGAAGGTGAGAAATAACCCCCCAGGGGGGATGGCCACACCACAATCCCTTCTCCTCTATTCTCCTCTTGGGATTTTGGGCACATATGTACATGTGCTTGGTGTGAGTTTTAAGCCATAGGGTCTGGGACGCAAAACATGGCCAGCTACATGGGAGTACAGTGACATAATCATTATGCCATCTGCTGGTCCCAGAGTTGTGTTTTATTTTAATTAATTAATTGAAGCTAAATTTATTGAGATACCTTGGGGCCAGCAGCTGGTGTAATGGTTAAGAGCACTAAACTCCCAGATGGCCAACCACATTTCAAGTTCTGGACCTGGCGGCTTGCTTTCTCACTTTCCCTCTCTCTCTCCCTCTCTGGTCATATTAAAATAAATAAATAAATAAATAAACAAATAAATAAATGTAAATATTTATTGAGACATCTTATGCTAAATTCTTTACGTGAATTATATGATTTGTATCTTAAAACAAAACTGCAACATTGGTATTATTACAACTATATCTTAAATAAGAAGACTGAAGTAAAGAGTTGAAGATCACATGGGTTATAAGTAATAGAGTTAACATTCCAGGTCACCTGGTGGCATGTTGATAAAGACGGCTAGACTGTGTAGTTTGAGTCCCAGACCCAGTGGCTTGAAAAACATGCTGACCATGTGTGCATGCATGCAAAATCCTACGAGGAGAATGGAGAAGAGATTGTGGCATGACCATTCTTACTGGTGGGTGCTTTCTCACTTCTCTCTCTCTCTCTTTCTGTCTGTCTCTTTCTGGCAAATGCACATGCCCTATAGCAAATTTAAAAAGGAAAAAAATAGAGTCAGCATCTAATTCAAGCACTGTTAACATTCCACATGTTACTGAATTCATCCGGAGTCCCAGATGCAGTTCTCAGTTTTGAAGACTTACCAGCGACTAGAACAAACGTCTTGATTTACAGAGTTTATTCTCGCTCTCTTTCACAATCAAAAAGCTTTAAATATTTAATAAGTGCAACTTGATGAATTTGGATGTAATTATACACCTCTGAAATGATCACCACAATTAATGCCATAAACATACCTATCATCTCCAAAAATTTCCTTCAACTCTCTATGTTTTATTTTATGTTTTGGTGATAAGAACACTTACGATCTATATTCTTAAGCAATTTTAAGTGTACGATACAGTATAATATTGTTAATTACAGACATTATGCCATATAGTAGATTTCTGGGACTTACCCATCTTATGTAGGTAAATACTTTTAAAAATTATTATTTTTTATTCTCATTTTTTTAAACATTTGATCACTAAACATCATCTGGCTTGTAAAGAGAATTTACCTAACATGAATACTTCTCAGACCAATCCAACTGAGAATACTATACATACTATCATCAACAGATAATAAACCATTTCGGTGTCCCACTAATGTCATACCTCTCTATTTGTTCTCGTGCTATCTTTTCCATACTCTTCCCTTCTCCTCACTCCTGTTCCACACTGTCTTCAGCATCCATAACTACTTTCACTGCTTTAATGTCCTCCAATATTTAAATTTCTACCATAGAGTATGGATAGTCACTACATATGAAGTAGATATGTGCAATATCTTTCATAGAATGGCTTGCTTCACTCGGAATAAATCTCCCATATTTGATTAATTGCTATAAAATGCCAGGATCTTGTTCCTTTTTATGGCTAAATAGTATTATATAGAGTAAATGTGCCACACTTTTTCAATCCATTCTTCTGTTTGTGAACGCTTGGGTTAGTACCATGTCTTAGCAATTGTGAATAATGCTGCAATAAACATGGATGTGCAAGTGCTTTTCTGACTGAGCATACTCCTGTCCTTTGGGCAGAAACCCAGAAGTGGGTATCTGGATAAAATGGTAGTTTTGTTGGTAGATCTTTGAATAACCTCCATATTGTTTTACACAGTGGCTGGATCAACTTACATTTCCACCAACCATAGTAGAGTTCCGCCTTTACCACAATCCTGCCAACACTTATCACTTTTTGTATTTTTAATCTTTGCCTCATAACAGGGTTAGGTGGTAACTCACTGTGATTTTAATCTGCATCTCTCTTATGATGAGGGGTATTTGGCATTTTGTATGTGCTTTCTGGTTGTTTGTATGTCTTCCTTAGAGAGATTTTTGTTCACCTCATTTTCCCATCTTTTCATTGGGTTAATAATTTTTTTTCCCCAGGTAGGCTGCTTGAGTTCCCTGTGTATTCTGGTTATCAATACTTTATCTGAGGCATGTGTTTTTTTACAAAAAATATTTTCCCATTCTGAGGGTTGTCATTTCAGCCTAATTACTGTGTCCTTTGCTGTGCAGAGACTTCTTAATCTGATATAGTCCACTTGTCTATTTTAGGGATTGTAGCCAGTGGTTTGGGAGTCTTATTTAAGAAGTCTTTGCCTACTCCAGTGTCTTCCAGAGTTTCTACCCATATTTTTATAGTTTGAGGTCTTAGGTTTAGATCTTTGATCCATTTTGAGTTGATTTTTGTTAACGGTAAAAAAGGGGATTCAGTTTCATCCTTTTGCAGGTAGATACTCAGTTTTTCCAGCACCATTTGCTAAAAAGGTTTTCCTTTTCCCAGTGGATTGACTGGTAGCTTTTGTCAAAAATTGGTATGTTTTGGGATTTATTTCAGGTGTCTGTATTCTGTTTCCTTGGTCCATGTGCCAGTTTTTGTGCCAATACCATGCTGTTTTAATTATCACAGCTTTACAGTATATTTTTGGGTCAGGAAGTGAGATGTCGCCCATTCCACTTCTTCTTCTACAGAATTGCTTTGGCAATCTGAGGTCTTTTATGATTTCAGACACAGTCTATGATTGTCTTTTATAGATCTGAATGTCTCTGTTTTTTTTTTTTAATTGGAATTGCATTAAATATGTAGATTAATTTTGGTATAATTGCCATTTTGATCATATTGATTCTTCCAATCCAGGAACATGGAATGTCCTTCCATTGTTTTGTGTTCTTTTTGATATCTTTTTTGGTATTTTCATAGTTTTCTTTGTAAAGGTCTTTGACTTCTTTAGTTAGGCTTATCCCTAGATATCTTATACATTTTGTGGCTATGGTAAAAGGGATTCCTTTCTTCAGATCTACTTCATTCAACTTTTTGTTCAAATATAGAAAGACTATAGATTTATGGATATTGATTTTGTATTCTGACACTTTACTGTATTCATTTATTACTTCAAGAAGTTTTTTTCATGGAAAACTTTTGGTCTTCTAAATATACCATCATGTTGTGTGCAAATAAAGATATTTTTAATTCTTCTTTGCCTATTTTAATGCCTATTATTCTCTTTTATGATTGCATTGTCTAAGACTTCCAGCACTATCTTGAAAAGCAGTGGAGAAAGTGGGCAGCCTTGTCTAGTATCTTGTCTAGTACTACTATACCATTCAGTATAATATTAGCTATAGATTTTTCATATATGGCTTTTATTGTGTTGAGAAATGACCCTTCTATACTAATCTTGCTGAGAGTCTTAATCATGGAGGGATGTTGTATTTTATCAAATGCTTTCTCTGCATCAATTGAAATGATAACATGATTTTTATTTTTCTTTCTTTTAATATGGTACATTATATTTATGGTCTTGTGTATGTTGAACTACCCATGCATTGCTGGAATAAAGCCTACCCGGTCGTGCTGAATAATCTTTGTTATATGTTGTTGGATATGATTTGCAAGTATATCGTTGAGAATTTTTGCATCTATACTCATCGAAGATTTCAGTCTATAGTTTTCCTTTTTCATCATGTCTTTATCTGTTTTGGGAATGAGGATAATGGAGGCTTCATAAAAAGAATTTGGGGTATTTCCTTCCTTTTGGATCTTTAGAAATAATTAGAGTAGAATGGGGGTCAACTTCACCTTAAAAGTCTTGTAAAATTCAGAAGTGAAGCCATCAGGACCCAAGTTTTTCTTCGTTGGGAGGTTATTTATTAAGATTGAATCTCATGGCTTGTTATGGGTGTATTCAGGTTTTCTAGGTCTTCCTGATTCAATCTTTGTAGATTATATGCATCCAGGAATTTGTCTATCTCCTCCATGTTCTCTTGTTGGCATATAGTCGCTCATACTATCCTCTAATGATGTTTTGTATTTCTATTGTGTCTGTTGTAATTTTGCCTGTTTAATTATGTATTTGATTCATCTGGTTACTTTCTTCCTTTTTCTTTATCAGTCTAGCTAATGGTGTGTAAATCTTGTTAATCTTTTCAAAGAACTAGCTTTTGCTTTCATTTATTTTCTGTATAGTTTATTTTATATTTCATTTATTTCTGCTTGAATCTTTATGATTTCTTTTTGTTTGGCATTTTTTGGTTTTGTTGTTGTTTTTCCAATTCCCTTAGGCATGATATTAGGTTGTCCTCCTTTCTTTATCTTATGGCTGCTTTTGTGGTGTCCCAAAGTTTATGGAAACTTATGTACTCACTATCATTTGTTTCCACAAATTTTTTGATTTTAGACTTAATTTCTTCAGTAGTTAAGAAGTCGTTCAGAAGTAGGTTGTTGAAAAAACCACTCTCTAAAGATGACATACGAATAGCTAAAAGGCATATGAAAAAATGCTCAACATCCCTCATTGTAAGAGAAATGCAGATCAAAACAACAACGAGATATCACCTAACCCCAGTCAGAATGTCTAAGATTAAAAAAACAAAAATTGTTAAGTGCTGGCAGGAGTATGGTGAAAAGGGAACTCTCTTACACTGCTGGTGGGAATGTAAATTGGTCCAACCACTGTGGAGAACAATTTGGAGCTACTGTTCAGTGGATATAAGATTTAGTTACAAAGACAGCAGGCTGCCTGCGGCTGCAGGGCTTAAGGACTGGGACCAGTACCTTATCCCCTCCCCTACTTGCCTTTGGACTCTCAGATTTGTTTCTTGGGACTTTGAGACAAACTTGTGTCTCTCTTCGACCTACTCAGACACCCATCTAGCTAAGGGCAGTCCAGACAAAGAACAGGATGCCTGCAGCTGCAGGGCTTAACAGCTGGGACCTGAGGCTCATCCCCCACCCACACTTGCCTTTGAACTCCAAAACTTTGGTGTTTTGTATAGCACGTGGCATGATCTCTTCTTTGTTACTGAGTTGAAGCTCAGCAGCTCAGTTTCAGGTGTACCTGCTCTTTAGAAACAGGGAGAACTTTGGGTCACCGAGGATTAGTAACAATAGTGCAGGGTGCTACTGAGCAACAGGGAGACAGAGCACATGAGAGATTGTCTATTTCCTACTCCTGCACACCTTTGAATGCTCAAAAATATCTTGAATATTTTAGAAAGAAATGTATAGATCACCAGGTAACTAGGAACCATTGTAGAGTCACAAGAAATACAGCAACCAACAGAATGTCTCTCCTCCAAGGAAGAACATCTATTCCTCATCACCCACAGAAAACACAATGGAATTCGTGGAAATGTCAGATAAACAATTCAGAATATTTGTAGTGAACAAACTAAATGAGATACAAGAGAAAGACTTAGAAACTATATATCCAGCATCTTCTCAGACCATGATGGAATTAAACTTAAAATTAATTTCAAGGGACCAGCAGTTAGCGTAATGGCTATGTTGCTGAACTCCCACATAGTTGACTGCGGTTTGAGTCCCGGACCCGGTGGCTTAAAACTCACGCCGGGCGCGTGTGCGTGCGTGCCCAAGATCCCAAGAGGCGAATGGAGGAGAAGGGATTGCAGCGTGACCATCCCCCCTGGGGATAGTATGGGCATTTTAACAATATTAATTCTTCTAATTAATAAATGTTGGTTGTTTTTCCATTTGTTTTTGTCTTCTTTCTTTTATTAATGTTTTGTAGTTTTCAGATATGTCTTCTATCTTTTAGTTAAACTTATTTCTAAATTTTTGCTATAGTGTACATGTTCTCACAGTGGCAGCAGGGTAGAAAGAGAGAGAGTGAGAAATCACCGTCTGGGTGGATGGCCACACCACAATCCCTAGTCCTCCATTCTTCTCTTGGGTTTTTGAGCATACATGCACACATGCCTGACATGATTTTCAAGCTTCCAGGTCCAGGACTCTAACTGAATTGTCCATGTGGGATTCAGTGGCTTAACTATTACACCACCTACTGGCCCCAGTGCTTTATACTTTTTGATGATATTATAAATGGAATTTTTTTCCCCTTGGCTTCATTTTTAGATAGTTTCTTGTATATACAAATGCAACTGATTTTTGTCTGTTGATTTGGAATTCAATAACCTTACAGAATTCTTTATTAGTTCTAACAGGTTTCTGGTGGAGTTAGTATTTTCTATATATAAGATTGTGTCATCTGCAAACAAATACTTCTTTCTTTCCAATGTGCATGAATTTCTTTTTTCTTTTTTTTTCTTCTTTCTTTCTTTCTTTTCTTTTTTTTTTCCTTTTGCTATAGAGTGCATGCGGGTTTCAGAAGGGGGTGTGGAGTGAGAAATTACTCCCCTTGAGGAGGATGGCCACACTGCAATCTCATCTCCCCCAGTCTCCTCTCAGGGTCTTGGGCATGCATGTACACAAGCCCCGTGTGATTTTCAAGCTGCTTGATTTGACACTTGATCTGTGCAGTGAGCCACATGGGATCCAGTGCCTTAATGTCCACAACATCTGCTGGCCCTATTTTTTTCTTACCTAATTGCTCTGGCTAGTATATCCATTACTATATTGAACAGAAATAGAGAGGATGGATATTTTACCTCGTTTCACATCTAAGCAGAAAAGGTTTCAGTTTTTCACCACTGAGTACGATGTTAGCTGTGGGACATATAAGGGGACTTCAAAAGTTTAAGAAAAAAGTGAAACTAAAATATGGGTTTACTTTGGTGCAAACAAAATTGAAATCATGTTTAGTATTTTTTTTTATACTATGTATTTTCCTTTTGAGGATTCCTCGTATATAGCCATTATATTTTTAAGTTTGTTTACACCTAATTTGTTAAGAGTTTTTCTTTTTTAATTATTAAAGTTTTGAATTTGACAAATGTTTTTTTCTTCATATATTAAGATTATATAATTTTTATCTTTTATTTTGTTAATGTGGTATATCACATTAATTGATTCTTATATGTTGAACTAGTCTTGCATCCCAGGATGAACCCAATTTTGTCATGGTGTATGATCCTTTTGATGTTCTGCTGAGATCAGTTTGCTAATTTTTTATGTTTAAGCAATTTTTAAAAAATATTTTTGCCATAGGGCATTATGCAATTACCAGAGAGAGAGAGAGGGACAAAGGGAAAGTGAGAAATTACTCCCCAGGATGGCGATTCCACAATCCCTTTTCCTCCATTCTCCTCTCAGAATTTTGCGTATGCACACATGCATGACTGGTGTGTTTATCAGGCTGCCAAGTCTAGGGCTTGAACTGTGGAACTGGCCATGTGTGATCCAGTGCCTTAACTACCAAGTTATCTATTGGTCCCAGTTCGCTATTTTTTTTTTTTTTTGAGGATTTTGAACACATATTTATTATGGACTTGGCTTATAGTTTTCTTTCATTGTAGTATCTTTGTCTGGTTTTGGTCTCAGGGTCATACGGGCCTTATAAAATTAATTATTTTATAAATTAATTAACATTAATTCTTCTTAAACACTTCCAAAAAAGTGAAGGTAGAGGAAATATGTTCAAACTCACTTTATAAATAAATTGACATTAATTTTTCTTTAAATGTTTGGTAGAATTCACCTGTGAAGTCATCATTCCTAAGAATTATTTTTTGTTGTTGGATTTTTTTGACTACTATGAACTTAATGGCATGTGCTCTTTTATGTCTAACTTGTTTTTCCACTAAGTTTTATGCTTAGTGGAGACATTTCCATGTTGTCAAACGTATAGTCTAGTACTTTTAATTACTAAGTAGTGTTTCATTGTATGAGCATAACACAAATTTAATTTTCCATATTAAAATTTATGCCCTCATACATAATATTTTGTAATAAAGTCTGTTATTATCCCCATTTTTCAATGAGAAATAAGCAGAGGTTGAATCACTGCACTAGTAACTTAGCTAGTGAGGCAGGGATGGAGTTAATATTAGAACCTAGGCAGTCAGGCTCCAGTGCCTAGAATTTTTTTTTTTTTAATAGGTTTTCGCTATAGGGCGCATGCGCTCTCCAGGTAGAGAGACATAGAGACAGAAAGCGAGAAATCACCCCCCAGGGGGGATGGTCACGCCGCAATCCCTTCTCTTCCATTCTCCTCTCAGGATCTTGGGCATGCACGCACACGCGCCCGGCGTGAGTTTTAAGCCACTGGGTCCGGGACGCGGACTGCGGTCGACCACGTGGGAGTCCAGCGACATAGCCATTACGCTAACTGCTGGTTTCCTCCAGTGCCTAGAATTTAACCACTGCACCTACTGTCTCTGTCCAAAATAGTTTCCATTTAACCTACGTATATTAGTCTCCTGTCAAGCCTATTTTTTTATTTTACAATTTTTAATTTATTATGATTTATACATTTAATCGGTATACATCATTTAGATTATAAAGAGACTTTACCCAGCATGACACACACCTCAGTCCAGCCTAGTTGGGAACATACATACGTCCTTATCAACAAATAATAAGCCATATCTGCATCCCACAAATGCTTTACCTCTTCATTTTTTCCCCAAATTTCCTTTCCTATGCTCTTCCTTTCCCCACTCTTTCTTTCCCCTTTGGCTCTAGTGTCCATAACAATTTTTAATTGTCAAGCCTATGTTTTATACCTTTGCTTAGAACATTCTCTCTCAAGAAGTATTTATATCTTCCTTATTAATCAGTAGTACTTGTTTTTTTCTACATGAAGACTTCCCAGATCAATGAACAATGTTTTTCTTCTCCAATGTAGGATCTAGCTCCCTTAAACACCAGGCCATGGAATGACCCAGCAATTTTTTTTTTCTAATATTCTTAGAACGCATGTTACTTTAAATGATTCTTGATTTGGCTTTATATCCATAAGTCTAAATTCTTTTTTTTTTTTTTTGGAGAGGTTTTTGCTACAGGGTACGTGCACTCACCAGAAAGACAGAGAGAGACAGAGAGACAGAAAACAAGAAATCACCCTCCAGGGGGGATGGCCACGCCGCAATCCCTTCTCTTCCATTCTCTTCTTGGGATCTTAGGCATGCATGCACATGTGCCTGGCATGAGGTTAAGCCACTGGGTCCAGGACTTGAACTGCGCGCAGTCAACTACATGGGAATTCAGCGACATAGGCATTACGTTAACTGCTGGTCCCAAGTCTAAATTCTTTATATTACTTAAAGTGATATAACTCATTGTATAAATATGTAATTAAGGTTTGATAATGAATGATGGAACAAGAAATAGTTTAACCAGAAATATGTATTTATTTAACAAACGTTTTTGGTGTATGTTTTATAGAGACAACTTTATTCCTCTTAAACAAAGGCATAGGACGGGGACTCAGCAAAGTATGTAGCCTAAATGTGGTCCTCAAAAATTTTCATGCTTGGTATCTATGGAGAAAAGAAAACATAAAAACATTGTTGGTTTTCTATGGTATATTCCTTCAGCTGAGTGTGAGTAGCAGTCTAAGCTAAAGCAGGGGTCAGGGAACTTTTCCTGTGAAAGGCCAGATGTGACTATTTTAGATGTTGTGGTTCACAGGTCTACGCAATAACTAATCAACTTATGAAGGCGGCCATAGGCAAGAATATAAAATGAGTGGGGCTCTGTGCTAATGCAACTTAGTTTACAAAAACAGAAATTGGGCTAGATCTGATTTGAGCATTGTAATGACTCATCCCAGTAAGCTGAAGGAAATCCAATTAGCTGTGAAGTGAAACATTGATATCAGAGAGCTATTTTAACTAACAATGATTATTGCCTTTTTGAATGAATTTTCAAAATTAGAGAGTTCAGTACAGAGTCAGTGCTCTACTTCAACACTTTCTCTTTGTGTGAGAAAATGTCATATTAATTGTCTCAGATCTAAGCAAAGTCACATGGAAAACATAAAATTTAGGGGAATGGCAGGCGGAGGACATTACTGCGGTACAATGCTGGTCCCAAGGTGTGAACTCTTACCTGTGCTGCAGGGGGCGATATACTCAGCAATAGCAACCTCATCTGAAAGAAACAGGATAAACAACAGATCTATACTTATTAAGTCTATTCACTATACTACATGAGAAAAGCACAGCGGTTTAAAATGATCAAAGCTCCATGAAAATGGATAGAATTGGACAAGATGGTGGGCATATCTACAGTATTTTTCTCTGGGTTGGAGAAAGTGAGATTGAAGCCTATTCAGGCAGCAACTGTTCAGATTTTAAATTTTTAGGAAGATGCTCATCATCGTATTAACTTGTCGTTCTGTCTTCATGAACTTTCTGTATTTAATCACTTTGTTCAGCTTGCTTTTTAAGTCCTTTTTACTAAGGTTATATGTCAACTTGAAACACTTGTCCCACTCCTTTCTAAAAATTGTACCATCCTTCAGAATCCAATTTACTTACTGCTCTAAACTTACTGCCTAGCATGTGATTAATATTAATTTGTTTTAATAGCCTTCTCTTGTTATATTATCTTTTTTAAAAATTATTTTGTTCAACTTTATTTATTTATTTATTTACTTATTTAAATTTGACTAGAGAGAGATAGCATGAGAGAGAGGGAGAGGGAAAGTGAGAAAGCAAGCCACCGGGTCCGAGACTTGAATCATGGTCAACTATGTGGGAGTTCAGCGTCCTTAACCACCATGCCACCTGCTGGCCCCTCTTGTTATATTATCTTTTTTTTTTTTTTTTTGGAGAGGTTTTTGCTATAGGGTGCGTGCACTCTCCAGGCAGACAGAGAGACATAGGGACAGAAAGTGAGAAATCACCCTCCAGGGGAGATGGTCACGCCGCAATCCTTTCTCCTCCATTCTCCTCTCGGGATCTTAGGCACGCATGCACACGCACCTCGCGTGAGTTTTAAGCCACCGGGTCCGGGACGCGAACTGCGGTCGACTACGTGGGAGTCCAGCAACATAACCATTATGCTAACTGCTGGTTCCCATTATATTATCTTTTAGCATTATGTTTTCTAGGTCTCAAATTCAGGGATGTGCCGAGATATTATCCTTCTTTCTAAATTCTTGTTTCTGACTTAATAAATATTAATGATAAGTTTGTTCTGTAGTTAATTTTTATAGTATAGTTTTATAGTATATATCTTAGAGGAAAGACACAAAAATATAGGAAGCGGCTTCAAAAATTTCATGAGAAAATAGAATTAAGGTACAAGCTTATTACAGTGCAAAAAATTAGAAATCTATGCATAGTTTTTTTTTTCTTTTTTTAAGAGGTTTTTGCTACAGGGTGTGTGTGTTCACCATAGAGACAGAGAGAAACAGAGAGATAGAAAGTGAGAAATCACCCCCCAGGGGGGAATGACCATGCTGCAATCCCTTCTCCTCCATTCTCCTCTTGGGATCTCGGGCACGCACGCACACGCGCTCGGCGTGAGTTTAAGCCACTGGGTCCGGGATGCGAACCGCGGTCGACTACATGGGAGTCCAGTGACGTAGCCATTATGCTAACTGCTGGTCCCTATGCAAAGTTTTTCATACTGTGCATTTTCCATTAACTTTTTGAAAACCCTCCTAATATTGATTGACTGAACTAAAAACACAGGATCACAACAGGATCTATTTCTTAGCTTCAGTTGAGATTCTTTAATTGTCTCAGCTTTCTCTCACTCACCTGTTTCATAGTAATCATAGACTTTAACAGTTGCTGCCTTCAGGTCTCTTACTGGGATGTCTTGTAGAGCCGTGAAGGAGAAACTTCGTGTCTGATTTGTCATCTGAAAGAAAAAGTGGGAGTAATTAAGAGCCCAGGAAGCCTACTTTCTTCCTTGAGCAAAACATATTCTTTATTGTTCTTTGGGTCTTTCTTATTCACCTATGTTTGGTAGGTGAGCAAACATTTATGGATGTCAAAATGGATTTTTTGACTACAATCTCTGAACTCTTTATGTGAACAAAATTCCTCAGATTTTCTCCTAAACTATGTAGACAATCCATATTCTCTTGCAGTTCATTGTATGAGTGTAACTCTTTGGACCTATGTGAATGTTTTCTAAGATGAAGAGACATGATTTAATGTAACTTGTAATTATAATATCAAAGTGTTCTTTTGTGTGGCTAGGTAAAACATTTCTTTGTTTTATAGTCAAATTGAAAGATATTCCTTACATTGACATCTTATTTTATATGATGTTTATCAGAATGCTAGTATTATCATTAATTAACACTGCTTTTATTAATATTTCTTTTGGGGAGGGTGTTTAAAATAATAGGGATATATGGAAAACCTCTTGTTCTATTGATTTCACACTTGACATTTCAAAGATATACCATATTCCAATGCTAAGAGAATTAAAAAGTAGAACATGTGAAAAAGTTAAAAGGAGATTTTGCTTTAATTCTTTAGAATACAGTAAATTTTTTTATAAGGGCATTACTAATTTTTCTTCCTTAATATTACAAGGTTCAAAGAGAAAAAAATCCACTTAGAAAGACCACCAATGTGTAACATGTTAGTTAGAATGTCAGGAATCTCACCTGTTCCACATAAATGAGGACATGGTTGTTGTTCACCTCGGTCCTTTTCGCATTGCTGTATCTTTCAAGCTGAAGGAAAGCAGAGAACTCAAAACATTAGAGAGCAGAGGTGAGAACACCGTGAGACCTAGACAAGACTGAAGTAGGGGCAAATGTTTATTCTTCAAATCATGTGAGGGGGAGCTAGGATTTCTTTAAATCATCCTCAAAATTAAAGTGTAGAGTAGATATAAGAAGATCAGTAGGGAGGAGGAATCAAGTTTTGGAGATAGGTTTCAACAGTCATGCTTTGACTGAGAAAATCATCTTATTTTCTATGAAGAGAAGGAAGCCAAATAATGTATAGTGATTGAATGTATAAATAATAATAATAATAAAAAGTCAGAATTCTTTGAGGAGAGGCAAGAGGTAGGCCTTCAGAAGAAGATTCCTCATGGCTCCTGAGAACTAGTGATGTCAGGGACAAAAGAGAAATGAAGATTTTCTACTGATAATTCAGCCTCCAGCCCACAAACTTGAATGGCAGGAGAGGCAAACTTGAGGGTGCTGCATGGTTTTCTATTTTGTGCTTTTTTAAAAAAACAAATTTTTCAAGTTTTTAATTTTTTTCCTTCTTTTCTTCTCTCTGTTTCTTTGTTGTTGCTTTTCTCTCTGTTTCCTTTTCTTTTTCTTTTATCCCATTTCTCCACTCCTTAATGCCCATTTACTCTGTTTCTAGACAGATCTAAGGGAACTATAGCCAAACATCCAAATACTATTAGGGTTAACATATTCCTCAATATCTACTGAATCTATTGCACAAAGGGATCACAACGGAACGGCAAAGAGATTTCAGATCACCCCTTTCTGCATGCTCCTGAACATTCAGATTGAACTTCAAGAATTAGGAAGAAACATACCATCTATCAGATGACTAGAAATCACCACAGGACCACAAGAAATATGGGAAAGCAAGAAAATACCTCT
>NW_006203596.1:300135-310759 GCF_000334495.1 Tupaia belangeri chinensis | reverse complement strand
AAAAAAAAAAAAAAAAAAAGAGAAAGTAGTTAGATTATTTAAAAAATTGTGGGACCAGCATAGTGGCTATGTCGCTGAACTCCCACATAGTCGACCGCAGTTCGAGTCCCGGACCCGGTGGCTTAAAACCCACGCCAGGCACGTGTGCGTGCGTGCCCAAGATCCCGAGAGGAGAATGGAGGAGAAGGGATTGCAGTGTGACCATCCCCACTGGGGGGTGATTTCTCGCTTTCTGTCTCTCTGTCTCTCTCTGTCTTTCTGGAGAGTGCATACGCCTTATAGCAAAAAAGCCTCTCCAAAAAAAAGAAAAAAAAAATTGTGTGATCAATACAACATGGGGGGAAAAGGAATGGAAGACAGCTGTAGACACCAGAGATCATGTGAGAAGAGGTTGGGAAAGGACAGAGAGTCAAAAATAGCGTTAACAACAACAACAACAACAAAATATATATATGAAACTAGAAATGGAACATTTTTTGACAATAACATGCATGATTAAGCCACTATACAGTATATTCTGGATGGGAAATCACATTTTGTATGCTGTGACGATGCTTAGGGAATGAATGCAGTTAAAAAAAAGTTTCAGGAAGAAAAACCTAAAAGTGTTTTTCTTGAAATAAAAAACATGCATTAAAAATACCTATTTGATGACTGTAGTAAGCTATATATCCCCAGCTAGGTGCTACTTTATAGTATGTTCATTCTACTCACTGAGGTTTATGCCTAAAGTCAGACTTGGGTTCATAGATATGTATATATCAGCTGCACTTGCTACTCAAAATATTTAGGTTAATTAAGATCGTTAGTGAATCAATAAAATGTGGGGAAAAGGGCATAGAAAGCAACCATAGATACTAGAGACAGTGAGGGAGGAGAGTGGGAGATGGCTGAGGGTGAAAGGGAATCAAGGATGGGAAAAAAAGTGAAATATACAGGAAACAAGAAATGGAAAATTATTTGTTGATGATAACATGTATGTTGATGTGCTTGTTTGAGCCAATATACAGTGTATTCTGGATGGAAAAATCTCATTTTGTATGCTGTAATGATATACAGTAAATGAATGTAAGTAAATAAATTTAAATTGAATAAAATCAGAATTCTTTAGTATCCAGTTAACATTTTAGACTTTCTATGTCATTGATGATTCTTTTTCACACTGATTTTCTTGCTCTCAAATTTTTAGTACACATCAGTCAGTTTGGGACTATCTTTTTGGATTGTTGATTCGCTGTTTTATGCTCATGTGAAATGCTCTAGCAAAATATCTATTTAGACTCTGAATGGCCTAGGGGTGGTGACTTCTCTTGTATTTCTCTAGCATCACACATGTCCCTTAGCTGGCTCAAATAATTAATATAATTTCCTGGGTGTAGGGGAAAATTTTTTTTTTGAAGCAGGATTTTATTGCTATAACTTTGTATTTAAAAAAATAATAAATAAGTATACATAATTTTGTATGGCCCTATGGCCATACCTTAAGTCTAGTGGGCTTAAAATATACCTACCATTTTCACTGTTGGTTTCAGGGGAATAAAACCAGACACCATCTTTACATCAATAATCACCATGTTGGAAACTGGACGACTCCCGGTATAACTGTAGTGTTAAGGAGAAAAACAGTTAGGGCTTCATATATAAAAGAAAGCTAAATTTCCTCCTTTAAGCTTCACCATAAATCTGTTTATCTTTAATATTTAGGAATAAACCTAACCAAAGAGTTCAAAGATTTCTACAAGGAAAACTATGAAAAACTGAGACAGAAAGTTGACTATGATACAAAAAAAAGTGGAAGGACATTCCGTGTTTTTAGATTAGAAGGATTAATATAATCAAAATGTCAGTTCTACCCAAATTAATTTACATACTCATGTGATTCCAATCCAATTGCCTATGACCTTCACAGAAATAGAAAAAGCAATGATAAACTTTGTCTGAAATTATAAAAGATCCTGTATGATCTTCATGAAACATTCCCTAATATTATCCACAAGGTTGTAAGCTTTCAACAAAGATGATATTGATTTTGGAACACTGAATGCTCATCAGATAGACAGCTTGCTAAAGTCACAGATATTCAGGCCTCATTCCAAGTATTGGACCAGGAGTGGAGTTTAATTACCTGTTTTTTTTTTTTTTAGAATTATTTATTTTTAATTTCATTTACTTATTTATTTTTAAAATTTTGATCAGACAGAGAAAGAGAGAGAGAGAGAAAGAAAGAGAGAGAGAGAGAGAGAGAGAGAAAGTGAGAAAGCAAGCTACCGGGTCCTGGACTAAAACCATGGTTGGCCATGTGGGAGTGTCCAGCGCCTTAACCACCACACCACCTGCTGGTCCTTGGTTAATTGTATTTTTTACATATCTACAATTTTTAGAATATCTATACTGTTAGTTATTTACTATGTACTATGTTTATATTTTAGTTAACTTAAATTTATCTTGTTTCCCCCAAAATGCTCCAGGATATTGTAAGGTCAGATGTAATCTCTTAGACTTTATACTTTGAATAAATCGATGTTTCATAACTAGGTTTGTTATCTGAAAAATAGAAATACGGCTTGTGTCAATTAGTATCAATGGTATTAGATATGTAACAGTGCCATTTGCTGTTTTGTTTTCCTAGGATTCCTGTAAGGTTTTTGAAGCTTAAGATGTATTTTATACATTTATATTTTATATTTAATTTATACTTTGTTTTAAATTTGTTATTTATCCATTTGATTAGAAAAAAAATAAAATGGGATCTAATTATTCAAGAGAGGTAAGAAAGACTTGTTCTAAATAAAATAAGAAATTGCTTAGAACTTAAATTTTTTTTTTTAGGTTTTTGCCATAGGGTGTGTGTGCTCACTAGAGAGAGAAAGAGAGACACAGAGACAGGGAGAAATTTCTCCTAAGGGGAGATGGCATGCCACAATCTCTTCTCCTTCATTCTCTTTCTGGGCTTTTGGGCATGCATGCACATGCACCCAGCATGATTTTCAAGTTGCCAGGCTCAAGAGTTGAACTGCAGTTGGCCATGTGGGAGTCCAGTGTTTTAACCACCACATTACCTCCTGGTCCCTGATTAAAACTTTGAGTAGTTTACATGTTTTTATTTGACAGATTTAATACCAAACTTGGCCTTTAAAGCATTACTGAATTTTAAGAAAAACAACTTACTGGAGAAAAGTACCACTTCATAATGATAAGAAGCTAACTTTATCAGCAGATACGTCAATTTTAAATTATATTCATATGCTAACATAGCTTCCAAATATACTATTTTTTTTTAAAAAAGGTTATATATTTCTTTCATGAGAGAGAGAAAAACAAGCACCCTGAACTGAGTGATCTTCCTAGTCTTCCCAGCCAGTTTTGGTTCATGGATATACATACTTGGCATGTATAGGTTAACTTAGGAACCAAACTCATAGTCTCCCATATAGATCCAGTATTGCCTGATCAGTGTGTTATTGCTGCACCACTGAACTGGCCCCCAAATATACTATTAATTATTGTTGGTTGGTTGTAGTGTTTGAACTCAGGATTTGGTGATTTAATTAAAAGGTCTTACCTGACATTCATTGAGATCTGGAAGCTGGTGTGGGCTGTAGGTCCATCACAAGTTTGGGGCAGAGTTTGTACCCTCAAAGCAAATGAGGAATCCTCCCTCTTTGGAAGAATATTGTATTTCATGGATGTCTGTGGAACATGAAAGATACTATCAGTTTCTAACTTTTCCTAGGACTGCTCACATTTACATTATTTACGTTTTTTTTTTTTTTTTTCAGATTTATACCATACTTGTCCAGGGAGGAAAGAACAGAGCTTCCATTTCAACAAGAGAGTTTAAAATGGACTCTTCAACATAACTGGAGTCTCACCTGAAGATATACACATCTTTCCCCAGTTACTGTGATGGAATATTCCCCAGGTAGCTCTGGCAATGAGATCTGCTGCAGTAACAGGAGGTTGTTGTTGTCTACTTGGAAATTTGTAGAAAAGGACTGTGAATCCTGAATGGTCACCTGTGCAGCTTTCTCAGTTCTGGTGAAAGTGGCTGCTCCATATCTGGAGAGAGCATGGAGAGCCACCACTGTGTCCTGGAAGAGATAAATGAAGAACCACCCCACAGAGTTAATGTTTGGCAACTGGGATTTCCCCCAAAGTTTACATCAGCCATTATGGGGGGCTTGCTTCTCTCTAAAGTAAAAGTTTGATCATTCCTTTTTCTTTGCCTTTCAGGCATGATCAAAATCACGCTAGAGTTCCTACTAAGGAAGTAGAAAATCATTAGTGCTGACCAGACTCGCAATTAATTTTCATTAATTATACTAAAGGACTATTCTCTATATCCAGAAGTTGTATCTATTTCTTCTTATTAATGGTACTTTGAGGTTTATGCTTCAAAGAACAGGTCTCAAAAAAGAAGTTAAGACAAATGGAGTTACTGGTCTTAACCAGATGATTGAGGATAATTTAGGGTTTAGTGAAAGTTGTTTTGGGGGAATGTCTTGAGTTTTTCCTTCATATTATCACTGTCTTCAAATATCCCTACATGCCTCTTTATGATTTAATACATTTTCTTCTCTTTCCTTTTTAAAAATATTTATTTTGTGAGTTTTTTAAAAAATATATTTGCTTCTTTTTTCCCCCTCCTTCCTTCCCTCCCTCTCACCCTCTGTCATTTCCCATCCTCCTCCCACACTGTCTCTGGTATCCACAGTTGTTCTCCATGCTTTTATATAGTCCAATATTTCAGTTTCTGCCATAGAGTGCAGACATTCGATATATATTAAGTGGAGACATACAGTGCCTCTCTTTTACAGTTTGGCTTGTTTCACTTAGCAGTAAATCTTTCACATTTGTCTACTTTCTATCAAATGCCAGGGTCTCATTGTTTTTATGGCTGCATAATATTCTGTGGTATATATGTGCCACACTTTATCAATCCATTTGTCTGTTCATGGACATTTGGGTTGGTTCCATGTCTTAACTACTGTGAATCGTGCTGCAATAAATAAGGATGTGCAAGTATTTTTCCAACTGAGTGCCTTCCTGTCTTTTGAGTAGATACCTGGGAGTGGAATTACTGAGTCATATAGTAATTCTATTTATAGGTCTTTGAGGGATCCCATAAATAGAACTATAGATCCTATAAATACTGTTCTCCACAGTGGCTGTACTAATTTACATTCCCATCAACAGTGTAAGAGAGTTCCCTTTTCTCCATAGCCTCACCAGCACTTATCATTCTCTAATTTTTAAATTTTAGCCAGTCTGTCTGGAGTTAGGTGGTATCTCATTGTGGTATTGATTTCAAACTCTCTTTTGATAAAGGATGTTCAGCATTTTTTTCATAGGCTTTTTGGCTGTTCATATATCTTCCTTAGAGATTTGTCTGTTCAGTTCATTTGCCCATCTTTTAATTGGGTTGATAATTTTTAAAAATTTTTTCGAGTGACTTGATTGAGATTCCTGTATATTACGGCTATTAGTCCCTTATCTAATGTATAGCTTCAAAATATATTTTCCCATTCTGAGGGTTGTCAATTCACTCTAATTATTGTGTCTTTTGCTGTGCAGAAGTTCTATAATCTGATGTAATCCTACTTGTCTATTTTTGGGATTATTGCCTAAGCTTTGGGGGTCTTATTTAAGAAGTCTTTGTCTACTTTGATGTCCCTAAGAGTTTCTCAGGTGTTTTACAACACTAGTTTCCTCTTTCCTTGTTTTCAAGCATCCTAATTGCCAAGTGAACCTAGAGAAGACTTTGGGAATCACAAACCTGAGTGGAAGAGAAGCCACCCTGGGAATTCTGTTGCTTTGTGATCCAGTTTACAATGTGCATTGCAGATGTTAGGTCCTCAGAAGTTGGGGTAGGCTGGGCTGTGAGGTAAGCAAGGAGCACGTAGGCTGTAATCTCCACCTCAGCAGAGGGAGCCTGGACTTGGTACAAATGCTCTTCTGGTGCCCTGGGTTTCTGAGGTCGCTCCCAATGAATTGAGTTATCTTACAGGGAAAAAGAGAAGAGAGAATTGTAACTATTGGCAAGTAATAAGTGAATGCACATTGATATCACATGGAGTTGAAAATTATACAAGGTAAAATGAGGGTCCTCTATGTTTAAACTTGTAAAACTCACTATGTCACACTTCTGTGCTGAACTTGGTTTAGTCCTGTGAGGCTAAGATAGAGAATCTTGATAGAAGAAGCATAGAGCATCCTTACCAACCTCTCACACATTGTTTTAGTTGGACTGAAAGAAACAAAGAGTGGTGAAGACAATTTTTTTCATTGTATGTAAAATTTCCTAGGGATTAGAACATAAATTAAAATAGAAAACCTACTTATTGATCTTAGAGGACATTTGTGAAAATTTCTCTGGCAGAAATACTCAGACAAGAATCCATTTTAAATTTGACGTGTGTCCTGGCATGTTCAGGGAAGCTATGCTCTAAACTCCACCTTTTAGACTCCCAAAATACTCAGACAAGGAAATAACTTCTTTTTGTAAGTCTGAACTCATAATCTCTTTCTGTGGATACCACGTTACAAAGCACAGAGGAGAGATTTTATCACAGAATGACCAGAAACCACTGTAGAGGCACAAGAAATATCAGAAACCGAGAAAATCTCTCTCTCTTAAGGAAAAATAACAATCCTTCATCGTCCACAGACAGTACTGTAGAACTCATGGAAATGTCTGATAGAGAATTCAGAATATTCATAGTGACAAACTAAATGACATGTGAGAGCTGAGAGAAAAATGAACTCCAGAAAATGCAGGAGAAAAAAGACGAGTTCCAAGAGGTAAGGAAGTTCTTGCATGATCTGAAAGAGAAAATACATACTATAAAAAAGAATCTAATGGAGCTATTAGATGATGAAGGCAAGATCTCTGATCTAGAACAAACAACCAAAAAAACTGAAAATAATCCCCCCAAAATGAGAATACTATACAAGAAATATTAGACACCATTAAGCGCCCAAACATCCAGATAATCGGTATCCCAGAAGATGAAGAAACTAATAAGGGCACTGCTAATCTACTCCATGAAATCCTGGAAGAAAAATTTCCAAATCTAGAGAGGCATTTAAATATCCAAACCCAAGAAATACAAAGGACCCCTAATAGAAGCAACTCAAGAAGATCTTCTCCAAGGCACATCATAGCCAGATTGGCAAAATATACAGACAAAGATGAGATTCTAAAATTGGCAAGAGAGAAATGTCAGGTTACTTACAAAGATTGTCCCATTAGGCTAAAATCAGACCTCTCATCAGATACAATGTGAGCAAGGAAAGATGGGAAAATATATTCAAAATGTTAAGTGAATAACAGTTTCAACCAAGAGTATCATACCTGGTAAGATTATCCTTCATGTGTAAAGAAAGGATAAAAACATTCTCAGATAAACAAGACCTGAAAGAATTTGCCAATACTAGACCTGCTCTTCAAGAAGCTCTGAAAGGAGTCCTCTACCAGGAAAACTAAAGACACACATACAGAAATAAGAGAACAAAAGGCAACCAAGAAAATGACCAACTTAATGCTAGGGACAGAAAAATATCAATAAAGTTAAATGTTAACTTCCAAGATTTAAATGGAAGGATCGGACCACAGCAACACTGCAAATTCAACAGAAGGGAGATCGAATGTAAGACTGAACTGGTAAAATAGAATTTTATGACTTTTGAGGAAAATGTTACTGATTGTTTTTTTACTATGCTTTGTTTTCCCAATTTAAGGATTTTGCTGTCTTTTGAGCTGTTGATAGGTTCAGCAATTTGTTAAAATATTTTTTCCTTCTTGTTTGTGTGTTTCTTTAAATGGAAACATAAACTTTTTTTCCTTCCTGACCCCTTTGGAATTGGAAAATATTTGGGAATAGTCTTATTTTGTGGCAGAAGAGTTATTTGCATATGTTCATTAATACCTGTTGCATTGAATCAGAAATTGGAAATTCTCATTATTGGACAGGGCTTTGACTGGAATGTCATATCTGAAGATTAACCAGAAAACTACAGAACTAAGGTAGATCTCAAGTAAGCCAACAGAAGCTCTTGGAAAGATGGCCTGGCACCATAAATGGCACTGCCTGGCAGAGAGGATTAGAGAAGTTATATGAAAGAATTCATACCATAAAATAACCTGGACTTTTTTGGTCCAGCATTGTAATCAGTAGAGACTGCAAAAGAACAACCACACCAGAGGATTATCTTGAGAAAGACTTTGAAGGAAGAAAAAGAGATTGATCTTTGCTAGCAGATGGGATATCACAGTATACTTGGTAGGCAGGGATGAATTGAGAAGTTTATGTGTAACTTGAGTGCTGGGCATTTGCTTTTCAACAGTTTGTGTAGTTGACATGTAAATATTTTCTCAAAAATATTTTAAAAAGCAGCAGTTAGCATAATGGCTATGTCGCTGGACTCCCACATAGTCGACTGTGGTTCACGTCCTGGACCCGGTGGCTTAAAACTCACGCCGGGCGCGTGTGTGTGCATGCCCAAGATCCTGAGAGGAGAACGGAGGAGACGGGACTGTGGCATGGCCATCCCCACTGGGGGGTGATTTCTTGCTTTCTGTTTCTCTCTGTCTGTCTAGCGAGCGCACGCACCCTATAGCAAAAAACAAACAAACAAACAAACAAACAAAAACCTCTCCCCCCCAAAAAAATTTAAAACACACAGTCTATGTTATTATAGAGTCACAAACAAAATTATAACAAATATTTTGAACACTATCTTTAAAATTCAGTTTTTAAAATTTTGAAAGCTGTTTATTAGTTAAATTATTATAATTATATATACATTCAATCCTTATACATCATTTAGATTGTAAAAAGACTTTATCCAGCATGATATACACCTCAGTCTAGCCCTGTTTGGAATACTATGTAAATCCTCACCAACAGATAATAAACCATATCTGTGTCCCACAAATGTCTTACCTCTCTATTTTTTCCCAAAATTTCCTTTTCTACACTCTTCCCACACTCTCCTTCCACTTTGTCTCTAGTGTCCATAACAATTTTCAATGCTTTTATGTCCTCCAGTCTTTTGGTCTCTACCATAGAGTGTGGACAGTCAGTATATATTAAGTGGAGACATACAATGTGCCAACAGGTGGCACAGTGGTTAAGACACTGAACTCCAACATGGCCAACTGCTGTTTGTGTCCTGCAACTTGTGGCTTGAAAATCACACTGGGCATGTGTGCATGCATGCCCAAAATCCCAGAAGGAGAATGGAAGAGAAGGGATTGCAGTGTGGCCAACTCTCCTTGGGAGGGTGGGGGTGTGATTTCTCACTTTCCCTCTTATTCTCTCTATTTCTCTCTGGCAAGTGCATGGGCCCTATGATTAAAACCTAAATAAATAAATAAATAAAGGCACAGATTGACTGACTGGATAAATAAATAAGAGCCTTATTTATGCTGCTTACAAGAAACACAATTCATTGATAAAAACTTACATAAACTAAAAGTGGAGGGCTTGAATAAGTAATTTCATGCAAACAGAAACCAAAAAAATGGCTGGAGTTGTGATATTGATAAAATCAGAATAAATAGGTTTGAAAATAAAAACTGTAAAAAGAGACAAAAGAGGACACTATATAATATTAAAGGAATCAATTCACCAAGAATATATAACAATCATATTTATACATGCAGCAACAGGACACCCAAATACATAAAAAAGACTGCTAGATCTCAGGAGAGAGACAGAACTGCAGCACACTAATTGTTGGAGATTTCAGAACCCCTCTATCATCACTAGATAGGTCAACTAGACAAAAAATAAGCATAGACAAAAGAGCTAATTGACACCATAAACCAATTGGATCTGATAGACATTCATAGAACATTTTACCCAGCAACTACAAAATACACATTTTTATCAGCTCCACATGGAATATTTTCAAAGGCTCACAAAATAATAGGGCACAAAACAAGCCTTTATAAATCTTAAAAGTATAGAAACTCTATCTAGCATCTTTTTAAAACAACAATAGAAATAACTCAAAATCAACCACAGAAAGAGCCTTTAAAAATACAAAAACACATGAAAACCAAACAATTTACTCCTGAACAATGTAAAAACTACTGAAGAAATTAAGACTAAAATGTAAAAACTTACTGAAACCAATAATAATGAAGAGTAAACTCTCCATAATCTTTGGGAGACAGTAAAAGTAATATCCTTGGTTTGATTATCACACACTGCATGCATACTTTGAAGACCATATTGTATGCCATAAAGATGTACAACAATTGGGACCAGCAGTTGGCGTAATGGCTGTGTTGCTGGACTCCCATGTAGTCGACCATAGTTCGCGTCCCGGACCCGGTGGTTTAAAACTCATGCCGGGCGCATGTGCGTGTGTGCCCAAGATCCTGAGAGGACAATGGAGGAGAAGGGATTGTGGCATGGCCAACCCCCCGGGGGGTGATTTCTCACATTCTGTCTCTCTGTCTCTGTCTGTGTGGCGAGTGCATGCGCCCTGTAAAAAAATAAAAACCTCTAAAAAAAAAGATGTACAACAATTAAATGTAAATAAAAATTATAAAATAAAATTAGAAAAATATTGCCAGATAATTCTGTGCTTGACACAGAGAGACAGAGAGACA
>NW_006203596.1:281785-295351 GCF_000334495.1 Tupaia belangeri chinensis | reverse complement strand
GGTCACCTGTGCAGCTTTCTCAGTGCTGGTGAAAGTGGCTGCTCCATATCTGGAGAGAGCATGGAGAGCCACCACTGTGTCCTGGAAGAGATAAATGAAGAACCACCCCACAGAGTTAATGTTTGGCAACTGGGATTTCCCCCAAAGTTTACATCAGCCATTATGGGGGGCTTGCTTCTCTCTAAAGTAAAAGTTTGATCATTCCTTTTTCTTTGCCTTTCAGGCATGATCAAAATCACGCTAGAGTTCCTACTAAGGAAGTAGAAAATCATTAGTGCTGACCAGACTCGCAATTAATTTTCATTAATTATACTAAAGGACTATTCTCTATATCCAGAAGTTGTATCTATTTCTTCTTATTAATGGTACTTTGAGGTTTATGCTTCAAAGAACAGGTCTCAAAAAAGAAGTTAAGACAAATGGAGTTACTGGTCTTAACCAGATGATTGAGGATAATTTAGGGTTTAGTGAAAGTTGTTTTGGGGGAATGTCTTGAGTTTTTCCTTCATATTATCACTGTCTTCAAATATCCCTACATGCCTCTTTATGATTTAATACATTTTCTTCTCTTTCCTTTTTAAAAATATTTATTTTGTGAGTTTTTTAAAAAATATATTTGCTTCTTTTTTCCCCCTCCTTCCTTCCCTCCCTCTCACCCTCTGTCATTTCCCATCCTCCTCCCACACTGTCTCTGGTATCCACAGTTGTTCTCCATGCTTTTATATAGTCCAATATTTCAGTTTCTGCCATAGAGTGCAGACATTCGATATATATTAAGTGGAGACATACAGTGCCTCTCTTTTACAGTTTGGCTTGTTTCACTTAGCAGTAAATCTTTCACATTTGTCTACTTTCTATCAAATGCCAGGGTCTCATTGTTTTTATGGCTGCATAATATTCTGTGGTATATATGTGCCACACTTTATCAATCCATTTGTCTGTTCATGGACATTTGGGTTGGTTCCATGTCTTAACTACTGTGAATCGTGCTGCAATAAATAAGGATGTGCAAGTATTTTTCCAACTGAGTGCCTTCCTGTCTTTTGAGTAGATACCTGGGAGTGGAATTACTGAGTCATATAGTAATTCTATTTATAGGTCTTTGAGGGATCCCATAAATAGAACTATAGATCCTATAAATACTGTTCTCCACAGTGGCTGTACTAATTTACATTCCCATCAACAGTGTAAGAGAGTTCCCTTTTCTCCATAGCCTCACCAGCACTTATCATTCTCTAATTTTTAAATTTTAGCCAGTCTGTCTGGAGTTAGGTGGTATCTCATTGTGGTATTGATTTCAAACTCTCTTTTGATAAAGGATGTTCAGCATTTTTTTCATAGGCTTTTTGGCTGTTCATATATCTTCCTTAGAGATTTGTCTGTTCAGTTCATTTGCCCATCTTTTAATTGGGTTGATAATTTTTAAAAATTTTTTCGAGTGACTTGATTGAGATTCCTGTATATTACGGCTATTAGTCCCTTATCTAATGTATAGCTTCAAAATATATTTTCCCATTCTGAGGGTTGTCAATTCACTCTAATTATTGTGTCTTTTGCTGTGCAGAAGTTCTATAATCTGATGTAATCCTACTTGTCTATTTTTGGGATTATTGCCTAAGCTTTGGGGGTCTTATTTAAGAAGTCTTTGTCTACTTTGATGTCCCTAAGAGTTTCTCAGGTGTTTTACAACACTAGTTTCCTCTTTCCTTGTTTTCAAGCATCCTAATTGCCAAGTGAACCTAGAGAAGACTTTGGGAATCACAAACCTGAGTGGAAGAGAAGCCACCCTGGGAATTCTGTTGCTTTGTGATCCAGTTTACAATGTGCATTGCAGATGTTAGGTCCTCAGAAGTTGGGGTAGGCTGGGCTGTGAGGTAAGCAAGGAGCACGTAGGCTGTAATCTCCACCTCAGCAGAGGGAGCCTGGACTTGGTACAAATGCTCTTCTGGTGCCCTGGGTTTCTGAGGTCGCTCCCAATGAATTGAGTTATCTTACAGGGAAAAAGAGAAGAGAGAATTGTAACTATTGGCAAGTAATAAGTGAATGCACATTGATATCACATGGAGTTGAAAATTATACAAGGTAAAATGAGGGTCCTCTATGTTTAAACTTGTAAAACTCACTATGTCACACTTCTGTGCTGAACTTGGTTTAGTCCTGTGAGGCTAAGATAGAGAATCTTGATAGAAGAAGCATAGAGCATCCTTACCAACCTCTCACACATTGTTTTAGTTGGACTGAAAGAAACAAAGAGTGGTGAAGACAATTTTTTTCATTGTATGTAAAATTTCCTAGGGATTAGAACATAAATTAAAATAGAAAACCTACTTATTGATCTTAGAGGACATTTGTGAAAATTTCTCTGGCAGAAATACTCAGACAAGAATCCATTTTAAATTTGACGTGTGTCCTGGCATGTTCAGGGAAGCTATGCTCTAAACTCCACCTTTTAGACTCCCAAAATACTCAGACAAGGAAATAACTTCTTTTTGTAAGTCTGAACTCATAATCTCTTTCTGTGGATACCACGTTACAAAGCACAGAGGAGAGATTTTATCACAGAATGACCAGAAACCACTGTAGAGGCACAAGAAATATCAGAAACCGAGAAAATCTCTCTCTCTTAAGGAAAAATAACAATCCTTCATCGTCCACAGACAGTACTGTAGAACTCATGGAAATGTCTGATAGAGAATTCAGAATATTCATAGTGACAAACTAAATGACATGTGAGAGCTGAGAGAAAAATGAACTCCAGAAAATGCAGGAGAAAAAAGACGAGTTCCAAGAGGTAAGGAAGTTCTTGCATGATCTGAAAGAGAAAATACATACTATAAAAAAGAATCTAATGGAGCTATTAGATGATGAAGGCAAGATCTCTGATCTAGAACAAACAACCAAAAAAACTGAAAATAATCCCCCCAAAATGAGAATACTATACAAGAAATATTAGACACCATTAAGCGCCCAAACATCCAGATAATCGGTATCCCAGAAGATGAAGAAACTAATAAGGGCACTGCTAATCTACTCCATGAAATCCTGGAAGAAAAATTTCCAAATCTAGAGAGGCATTTAAATATCCAAACCCAAGAAATACAAAGGACCCCTAATAGAAGCAACTCAAGAAGATCTTCTCCAAGGCACATCATAGCCAGATTGGCAAAATATACAGACAAAGATGAGATTCTAAAATTGGCAAGAGAGAAATGTCAGGTTACTTACAAAGATTGTCCCATTAGGCTAAAATCAGACCTCTCATCAGATACAATGTGAGCAAGGAAAGATGGGAAAATATATTCAAAATGTTAAGTGAATAACAGTTTCAACCAAGAGTATCATACCTGGTAAGATTATCCTTCATGTGTAAAGAAAGGATAAAAACATTCTCAGATAAACAAGACCTGAAAGAATTTGCCAATACTAGACCTGCTCTTCAAGAAGCTCTGAAAGGAGTCCTCTACCAGGAAAACTAAAGACACACATACAGAAATAAGAGAACAAAAGGCAACCAAGAAAATGACCAACTTAATGCTAGGGACAGAAAAATATCAATAAAGTTAAATGTTAACTTCCAAGATTTAAATGGAAGGATCGGACCACAGCAACACTGCAAATTCAACAGAAGGGAGATCGAATGTAAGACTGAACTGGTAAAATAGAATTTTATGACTTTTGAGGAAAATGTTACTGATTGTTTTTTTACTATGCTTTGTTTTCCCAATTTAAGGATTTTGCTGTCTTTTGAGCTGTTGATAGGTTCAGCAATTTGTTAAAATATTTTTTCCTTCTTGTTTGTGTGTTTCTTTAAATGGAAACATAAACTTTTTTTCCTTCCTGACCCCTTTGGAATTGGAAAATATTTGGGAATAGTCTTATTTTGTGGCAGAAGAGTTATTTGCATATGTTCATTAATACCTGTTGCATTGAATCAGAAATTGGAAATTCTCATTATTGGACAGGGCTTTGACTGGAATGTCATATCTGAAGATTAACCAGAAAACTACAGAACTAAGGTAGATCTCAAGTAAGCCAACAGAAGCTCTTGGAAAGATGGCCTGGCACCATAAATGGCACTGCCTGGCAGAGAGGATTAGAGAAGTTATATGAAAGAATTCATACCATAAAATAACCTGGACTTTTTTGGTCCAGCATTGTAATCAGTAGAGACTGCAAAAGAACAACCACACCAGAGGATTATCTTGAGAAAGACTTTGAAGGAAGAAAAAGAGATTGATCTTTGCTAGCAGATGGGATATCACAGTATACTTGGTAGGCAGGGATGAATTGAGAAGTTTATGTGTAACTTGAGTGCTGGGCATTTGCTTTTCAACAGTTTGTGTAGTTGACATGTAAATATTTTCTCAAAAATATTTTAAAAAGCAGCAGTTAGCATAATGGCTATGTCGCTGGACTCCCACATAGTCGACTGTGGTTCACGTCCTGGACCCGGTGGCTTAAAACTCACGCCGGGCGCGTGTGTGTGCATGCCCAAGATCCTGAGAGGAGAACGGAGGAGACGGGACTGTGGCATGGCCATCCCCACTGGGGGGTGATTTCTTGCTTTCTGTTTCTCTCTGTCTGTCTAGCGAGCGCACGCACCCTATAGCAAAAAACAAACAAACAAACAAACAAACAAAAACCTCTCCCCCCCAAAAAAATTTAAAACACACAGTCTATGTTATTATAGAGTCACAAACAAAATTATAACAAATATTTTGAACACTATCTTTAAAATTCAGTTTTTAAAATTTTGAAAGCTGTTTATTAGTTAAATTATTATAATTATATATACATTCAATCCTTATACATCATTTAGATTGTAAAAAGACTTTATCCAGCATGATATACACCTCAGTCTAGCCCTGTTTGGAATACTATGTAAATCCTCACCAACAGATAATAAACCATATCTGTGTCCCACAAATGTCTTACCTCTCTATTTTTTCCCAAAATTTCCTTTTCTACACTCTTCCCACAATGTCCTTCCACTTTGTCTCTAGTGTCCATAACAATTTTCAATGCTTTTATGTCCTCCAGTCTTTTGGTCTCTACCATAGAGTGTGGACAGTCAGTATATATTAAGTGGAGACATACAATGTGCCAACAGGTGGCACAGTGGTTAAGACACTGAACTCCAACATGGCCAACTGCTGTTTGTGTCCTGCAACTTGTGGCTTGAAAATCACACTGGGCATGTGTGCATGCATGCCCAAAATCCCAGAAGGAGAATGGAAGAGAAGGGATTGCAGTGTGGCCAACTCTCCTTGGGAGGGTGGGGGTGTGATTTCTCACTTTCCCTCTTATTCTCTCTATTTCTCTCTGGCAAGTGCATGGGCCCTATGATTAAAACCTAAATAAATAAATAAATAAAGGCACAGATTGACTGACTGGATAAATAAATAAGAGCCTTATTTATGCTGCTTACAAGAAACACAATTCATTGATAAAAACTTACATAAACTAAAAGTGGAGGGCTTGAATAAGTAATTTCATGCAAACAGAAACCAAAAAAATGGCTGGAGTTGTGATATTGATAAAATCAGAATAAATAGGTTTGAAAATAAAAACTGTAAAAAGAGACAAAAGAGGACACTATATAATATTAAAGGAATCAATTCACCAAGAATATATAACAATCATATTTATACATGCAGCAACAGGACACCCAAATACATAAAAAAGACTGCTAGATCTCAGGAGAGAGACAGAACTGCAGCACACTAATTGTTGGAGATTTCAGAACCCCTCTATCATCACTAGATAGGTCAACTAGACAAAAAATAAGCATAGACAAAAGAGCTAATTGACACCATAAACCAATTGGATCTGATAGACATTCATAGAACATTTTACCCAGCAACTACAAAATACACATTTTTATCAGCTCCACATGGAATATTTTCAAAGGCTCACAAAATAATAGGGCACAAAACAAGCCTTTATAAATCTTAAAAGTATAGAAACTCTATCTAGCATCTTTTTAAAACAACAATAGAAATAACTCAAAATCAACCACAGAAAGAGCCTTTAAAAATACAAAAACACATGAAAACCAAACAATTTACTCCTGAACAATGTAAAAACTACTGAAGAAATTAAGACTAAAATGTAAAAACTTACTGAAACCAATAATAATGAAGAGTAAACTCTCCATAATCTTTGGGAGACAGTAAAAGTAATATCCTTGGTTTGATTATCACACACTGCATGCATACTTTGAAGACCATATTGTATGCCATAAAGATGTACAACAATTGGGACCAGCAGTTGGCGTAATGGCTGTGTTGCTGGACTCCCATGTAGTCGACCATAGTTCGCGTCCCGGACCCGGTGGTTTAAAACTCATGCCGGGCGCATGTGCGTGTGTGCCCAAGATCCTGAGAGGACAATGGAGGAGAAGGGATTGTGGCATGGCCAACCCCCCGGGGGGTGATTTCTCACATTCTGTCTCTCTGTCTCTGTCTGTGTGGCGAGTGCATGCGCCCTGTAAAAAAATAAAAACCTCTAAAAAAAAAGATGTACAACAATTAAATGTAAATAAAAATTATAAAATAAAATTAGAAAAATATTGCCAGATAATTCTGTGCTTGACACAGAGAGACAGAGAGACATAGAGAGAAAGGGAAAACGCACCCCTTAATGGAGCTTGGTCATGCCATGGTCATTTGTCTTCCCTTTCTCCATTCTACCAGGATTTCGGGCACATATACCTGGCATGTTTTTCAAGCCACTGGGGCCATTATTTGACTCTCACTGAGTCACGAGGGATCCACATGGATCCCTTAACTATTAAGCCACTGGGTCTGCCCAAGATACATAAACTTTGAAAATGTTATTGCACTTCCTTATGGGTTTTTGTTGTACCTCTTTTCCTGTAAGTATATAGGCAAACATGTGAAAGTGTACATATTTGTCTAATGTATTTGTTTTAGCAAGCAAACATAAAATTCCATAATTTAACTGCAGCAGTATGTTTATTATGTTATGTTTTATCTAACATATGCAATCCCAGAGAAGACGTTTTCATAAGAGGTGCTCTGATCCCACAATATGTGATTTGACTCAGGAATTCCAGACAGAGCTTATTGATTTTGGCAGTATATTCCCTTTCTTTCTGTAGAATTAGTGTAAGTGGAATAGGAATTATTTTTGCCAGTTGTTCTCACCTTCTTTCACAGCTTCCTTATTGAGTGAGTTCAGTATTTCTATGCTCCTGTTTTGGTTTCCAACTAAGGCAAAAGCATAGGCCAGCAATGCCTTGGTGTAGATATGGCTCCCCTGTACCCCCTCCTTTGCCGCATTCCATGCTGAGTCCAGGCAGAAGATGGCATTGCGAACAACAGGGTGCTGTAAAGGCAAGAGGTTGTGCTGTTAAACTAGGGTGACTAGAGTTTGGGGCAAACCTTGAGATGGCGATTACCAGACAGATATCATTAATGGTTTTATATGGGTTAGAGTCAGGGTGAGGCAATCAGGTAGACTACCTGGTATCATATTTAAATATAAAATATTTTAGATCTCTTAATTTGCATAGGATCCTAAAGAATAAGGCTAGAGAGCCTGTATTTTTAGGATTGGTTTGGTATCAAGTCCAAAGTCACTATTGGGCAAGTATAAAACCCCCTTAGTGCTTTGGTCAAATAGCACATCAATTTAGGAAGTGCCCTGTTGGGGATAGTGGATGGCATGGTGGTTAAGGGAGCTGGACTCCATGACTCACCATGGTTAGAGTCCTGGATCTGGTGGCTTGTTTTTTCACTTTTCCTCTCTCTCATCAAATTTAAATAAATAAATAAAGTTAAATAAAATAATAATTATTTTTTTTTAAAAAAAGGAAATGCTCTGTTATTGAGCCAAAGGAAACTCAAGACTTGGCTATTAGTAGAGTGGCATTCTAGACAGCAGGTCTACAGTTTTCATGATAGGGAATGAGAGTGAGGTGGTACCTACAGTGACTGGAAGAGGAATCTCCAGAAGTGCAATCGTAACATAGGCAGACAGAGTCACTTCATCTTCTACTCCTCCCTGTGTGACAGAGGGAGAGAGAGAAATTGATTGGGATTGACTTTGATAATTCTACCTCCAAGTTATAGTATCTTATCTTCTGTTATTCCATGGAGCCTCTTTTTAGCACCTCTCTCTGTCAGGTAGAATAACATCCTCATTCAAATTATACATTTCTTCTTTCTCCATGGAAAGGTTAATATGCTTTTCCTGGTGCCCAATTACATTACAGGACTTCATCTTTGCAATTTCTCTGTGCCTCCTTCCTCCCTTCACCCCTGGAAACTGTTACATTGATGTATCATGAGGTTATCAGTACAGTTCACCTTTATGGCATTGTTGAGCAGTGACCCAGAGCTCCTGAAACAGCCATTATCCTTCTGCTTCTGGGAGAGCCAGGTGAGGGCCTGGGTAATGTGCTGTTCGTCAATGAAGACGTAGGGTCGAGCCTGGGCAAAAGTCTTCAGCACAAAGGCCGTGAGCCTGAGAGAAGAGGAAGAGTAGTGTGCTGGGTTACTTGTTTTTATGCAGCATCTTAATGCTCTGGTTTGCACGCATAGGCTCCCAGCTCCCAGTGCAGTCCCAATACAGTGAGTTTTCCCTCCACATCATCCTTACTTCTCCATCACTTCCCCCATTCTTCTCTTGTTTGCCTGTATGGGTTGGACTTGTGAGACAGGGAAGGAGAGAGGAAAAGGGAGAGACATGACTGAGAGGGAAAAGGAGGGAGAGACGGAAGGAGAGGAAGGATCGTGCGTAGTAGAAGTCAGTAAGATGTGGCACTGGAAGTATTGGCCGTATCTTTTCTAGCCTACCTCTAATACTTTTCACTGCTGAGAAATAAAGAGGCAAATTGCAAATTTACAATGTTCACTAGAACAGAAGATGGGAGAAGGGCTTGGTATATCGGTTACAAAATGTATCAACCTCAAAATATTCTTGGTTCTGTCACTTACTAGATGTTTGTGCTTGGGACAGCTCTTTATCCACATGGAATGGAACTTTCCTCCTCTTTAAAATGAAGTTAATAACTCTCATTTCACAGAGGTGTGGTAAAACTTAAGGAGGTTAATGTATTCATGTGCTTTGAACTTCCAGCAGAAACTCAGAATCGATTTTCTTCTCTTACCAGGTGTTGCCTGGGTTCCTGCTATGTTGTTCCCCAAAGGTGCTATAGGAGCCATCTTGGTGTTTGTAGTTCAGCTGTCTCTGGTAACCTGGAATGGAAGGTTTCTGGTGGTTCATGAAGCATTGGGAAAAATGTGTATTCACGTGCAGGCTGAGGCCCTGGGAGCCAGATAGTTAGGATCTCTGTGTCCAGGATCTGCCATACTTTAGTATTATGAATACATCAAAACACATCTTATAAGAGGGTAGGAATATTGCTTTTTTCAAAAATAACCATCATGGGTTAATCTTTAATGATATAGCTGAAGTCTAATTGGGAAAAGTCTTATTAGCATAGAAATGAAAACCATCTCTGTCCCACATACCACTGATGAGATAGCCAATGGCCTTGGACTTGACCTCTTCAGTCAGCTGTTGGGTCTCATTCAGATAGTTCAGGACGTAGATGTTAGGAGCAAACAGCACCATGTTCTGTTCTCCACAGCCATAGGGCATCTGAAGGAGATTGTGTATATTTTGCATAGCAGAACTTAGTATATCACCTGGGAAATGGGAAAGATGAGATTTCAGTCCATAAGTAGCCGACGTGATTAGCCACAGTAGCTTTCATGTGTAGCATCTTATACTCTCTTATTTAAGTAAGAGAAAACTTACAGAGAATGAGCCTTTCAGGGCCATAAAAGAAGCGGAAGCAATCGACAACTGAATAATCAGAATACAAATATACAGATAAGCTGTACAGCGCCAACTCTTTTGTCCCACGTTTACCAAGGACAACATGACTCACCCCAAACTGAGAAGGAGGCTCTGGCAGATTCTTTGACCACATTTGGTGGGAGTCTCAGGGATAGCTGCTCAGACACTTTAGTACCTTGGGAACAGAAGATCCATATTGAAGGAGGACGTCTGTGATCAGAATATAATGTGGTGGTAGGAGCGGGAGCCACAGAACCACTCTGCCTGGGTATGGCACTGGTCCTGCTATGTGACCCTGGGTAAATCGCGATGATTCAGTGAAATATTGGGTCACCAGGAAAGTCATGACGCGTTTTTGTATAGACAGACAGAAAAATGCGTCACGACTTTGCCAACGACCTAATAATACATGTGAAACACAGAGCTCAGAATGCATTATGAGTATTGGCAGCATATTAAATTTCAGTAAATGTAAATAACTGTTTACATCCATTATTGTCATTTTATTATTATTTTTTTTAATTTCCAGAGCGTGTGTGCACTTGTCAGAGAGAGAGAGAGCACCCCTAGGAGGAGTAGTCACACTGTAATCTCTAACCCTCCATTTCTCCATCCTGTCAAGGTTTTGGGTACGCTCATGCACCCATTGTTTTTTTTTTCCCTAGTTTTATGTTATAGGGTGTTTACACTTGCTGGACAGAGAGAGAGAGAGAGAGAGAGAGAGAGAGAGAGAGAGAGAGAGAGAGAAAGTGAGAAATAACTCCCTAGGGAGGATAGCCACACCACAACCCCTTCTCTTCCATTCCTTCCTGTTAAGATTTTGGATATGCACACACACATGCACTCACACATACACACACACACACACACACACACACACACACACACTTGTGCTTTTCAGGTCACTGGGTCCAACACTCAAACGGCACATTTGGCCATGTAGGATCCAGCTGCCTTAACCACCATGCTGCTGCCTCTCTACCTCTTCAGTGAGTTTTTCAGGCCACCAGGCTGGGATTAGCACTGGAGTCAGCCTTTGGGATCCAGTTTCCAATGCACAGCACTAACCACTGCTCTGGGAGGCTGGCCCTGGCATGTAATGATTATAGCCGACAGGAGTAGTAGTTTATCTTCTTGAGGAAGCCTGGGCCTAAGGAATTGCAATGTGATAAGATCGCCTTTAGGAGCCCAGTTCCTCTCGGTACTATGTGACTTCCAGAGTCCTCTCCCCGCTCCCATTACTACGTTTTGCATTTCTTTTCTTTTTTTTTGGAGAGATTTTCACTGTAGGGCGCGTGCGCTCGCCAGACAGACAGAGAGAGATATAGAGACAGAAAGTGAGAAATCACCCCCCAGGGGGGATGGTCACGCCGCAATCCCTTCTCCTCCATTCTCCTCTCGGGATCTTGGGCACACACGCACACGCGCCCGGCGTGAGTTTTAAGCCACCGGGTCCGGGACGTGAACCGCGGTTGACTACGTGGGAGTCCAGCGACATAGCCATTACGCTAACTGCTGGTTCCCACTACGTTTCGCATTTCTGTGCTCAGTAGCCCTCTTAAAGAAAGCTCGGAGCTAGCAGGGACCTGATTTATTGCAGCATTATCAAGACTTACAACTCTACGAATTTGTTATTTCTCTTCCTTCCTTATTCTATGCAATAGCTGAATGGGTCCTCATGTTTATAAATAGATAACATAAATATGTCTTAAATTAATTTGTCCTTTTCAAATGACGAATACCCTCTGGACATAGAACACATGCTAATGTGGCAACAGTGTGTAGAGCCTTCAACTGTTTCTTTCTTTTCTTTTTTTCCTTCATGTTTTAAGCTGCTCTTTGAACAAGGTGTTTATTCAAAACAAGCCGTCTAAAATGATTTACCCTTTACAGAATAAACAAATTTAAGGGTTGATGCAGCAGTTTGTTTTTTTTTTGGGGGGGGGAACAACACATTATAATTCTCGTAACTATGGCAATATGAAAGAAGGATTTGTGACATAGTTTTAAAAAGCAGAAATGTAACATGGTGTACTCTAAGATTATAATGAACAGTCTATAACTGTTGTGAGGTATGCATATGAGAAATGGGAAGTATCAGGCCTAGATAAGAAATGAGAATATGGGAGATGTTTCCTTTTTTCAGACATCTTCATGTTGAAATCTTTCAGTGTCTGTCTCAGGACAAAACCTCTGCAAAATGTGTTGATGTGCTGTTGTCTATTCGGCTGCTGCCACCGCCTAAAACACTGGAATCATCTGGTACTGCTTTAATAAAGCCCGATTCACATCTGGGACAAATATATTCTGGCAGTTTGGGGTTGACCTCGCCCTTGCAAAAGGGGCAGAAAAACCGGTGCGGTCGCAGCTTCTGCCATTTTTCTCCTCCACCGCTGCAGTCTGAGAGGGCAGCAGGCCAGTCCCAGGCCAGGCTGCCACCTCCTGGCTGCGGTGGCCGCTGCAGCCTCAGCATGGCCCACCGATCTAGAGGCCACCGTGGTCTAATGCAGCAGGTTCTTTTCTTTTGTGGTAGATTTTTTTTTTTTTCTGCTGGCTTCTTGGTAGCTGCAGCCTTTCCTTCCCAACCAAAAGCTTCTTCTGCTCTCACCAACTCCCTTTCCTTTCTCCCCCCCGCAGGCTTCTTGCCTCCAACCCACTTCTCATCAGATTGGGCCTCTACTGCTGCTGCCACTTCATGCATCCATCTTTGGGTGATGCCTGGCCTGGTGGAGAATGATGTTCCAGTGCATGGTCTTTGCATATGGGTTAAGTTTCAACATGATTCTCAGACTTTTCAATGGATTCTTCTTTAGGTCTCTGCGAAATCTTCTTGCTTGGTGCTTGGAGGGCTCTTTGGATCTCTGGACTTTTCAAGATTCTGCTAAAGTCTGTGTTCATCATCTTGTGCCTGGGAAGGTTATAGTTACTCTAGAGGGAAACAGATTTCCGTACGATTCATCTAATTACCAGAAGGCAATTTCAGTCCAAACGAAGCAACATCCCACATACCCACCAGGAGCAACTTTCAAAATGTTCTGTTTGCTTGCATTAAGCAGAGTGATTCTGAAGGCCTTGATGACACCACTGTCCTCCTTACAGATGATGCAGGGTTCCCTGGATATGACGACAGCATTTGCTGAGAGGCATAGATCTTTTTTATATCATTCCAGGCCTTAAATTTCTTCAGAAGCAAAACAGCCTCCTCAGTCTCCTTGTAGCCTTCAACTGTATCTTCAACCACCAAAGGAAGTTCAGGAACTTCCTCAATACGATGACCTCTAGACATGATAGAGCTGGAAGGCCGAGGCGGCAGGGTAGAACGGAAGGCATACCGCTTCCAGGTTGTGTTCACTCTGTGGTGCCAACACCGGCCGGTCTTAGTTGCTGCAAATGTGGACCTCCTCAACACATATTTCCACAAGCACCCTAGAACGGTGTCCCACCACCTTGAACTCTGGAATTTGAGCCACTGCTCTCCCAGAACCTCAAGACTCAACACTGCTCTGCTGACCTGCTAATTCACTGACAGCACAGGGCTGTCTGTGTGAACAATGTTCACAATATCTGGTCAGATGGGAGTCTTAAATCCAGTGGGCAAGGTGACATGTTTGCCAGACGACTCCCCCTTTTCAGAGTACATGAATATCAGTGGACGAGCATACACCTGGTGGGGAGGGGAGAGGACCACGCTTCTCTCGACCCAGCAGCTCCCACAAGAAAAGCAAAATCTGCAAC
>NW_006203596.1:252414-280779 GCF_000334495.1 Tupaia belangeri chinensis | reverse complement strand
TGGGCAGAACAATTGAATGGGGGGGGAGGAAGGTATGGAGGGCAACCATGGATGCCAGGGACAATGGGGGAGGAAGTTGGGACATAGCTGAGGGTGGGGGATGGGGAATCAGGGATGGCAAGACAAAGGGCAAGGTATGCAGGACGTAAGAATTGGAAAATTATTTGCTGAGAACATATATGTGGATGTGCTTGATTGAGCCAATGCACAGTGTATTTTGGATGGAAAATTCATTTGTGTGTTGTGATGGTGTAAAGTGAATTAATAAAATAAAAAAGAAATAAAATAAGGGAGACCAGCAAAAAAAAACAAAAAACAAAAAAACAAAAACAAAACAAAACAAAAAAAACACTATGTACATTATTTTAGAGACTAGCTCTTATGATTCAAACTTACTATGACTGTTTTCCTTCTACTCAGGCCTGGGACACTCTAAGCTTCTACGTTGGCTGGTTAATGAAAAGCCACTGAGTGGGGAACCAGCAGTTGGCGTAATGGCTATGTTGCTGAACTTCCATGTAGTCAACCACGGTTCGCATCCCGGACCCGGTGGCTTAAAACTCACGCCGGGCGCATGTGCGTGTGTGCCCAAGATCCCGAGAGGAGAATGGAGGAGAAGGGATTGCGGCGTGACCATCCCCCCTGGGGGGTGATTTCTCGCTTTCTGTCTCTATGTCTCTCTCTGTCTGTCTGGCGAGCGCACGCGCCCTATAGTGAAAACCTCTCAAAAAAAAAAAATAAATAAAAAGCCACTGAGTGATGGAGGTCAGAGAGTTAAATGTGAGCTGAGAAAGTTCTGGTGTTAGTCCTGTATCTATCACCAGAGCCATATTAACCTACTCTTCTGGGCTCAGGGTCCTCATCTGAAAAATGTATAAAAGAATTATTTGATATTGCATTCACTTCAGTGGGACATTCTGCAAATTAGGGGAGATGATACATATGGATATTTAATCTTAAATTTAAACCAGGTGTGACTTTGTTCACACTATGATTATGAGGATTGACTCTTACCTGAAGCACAGGCCATGGAGTTGAAAGTCTTCTCTTGCTCAATACCTTCAGGCTTAAGAGAAAGAAACGCAGAAAGGTGTAAACATCTAGATCATGGCAGGACAACCATAGATTCCTTGCTTTGAAGGGTAGGGTTTACATGAAATGATGTGTAACATCCTACTAATTTAATTATTCTAAATCCATAAAACATCAATGAACCAAGGTGGTTGGTAGACGACAAAATGACAAGAGGCAATAAAAACCATGAATCAAAGGTAATAGATTTGAGAGATATGGAAAACTGGGGAGAGAAGTGGAGATTTAAAAAAAGGGAATATCTCTCATATAATTTATGAAAAAAGCTATTTGCATTATCTGGCAATGTTTCCTGCAATACTTTTAGGGTAGAAAATCCCATTAGTTTTATAGGATGGATTATGTGAGCATGGTTTTGTCCCTTGCTGATGAAACAATGGTCACACTGGTTTTATTCTTAATGTTGTTAGGGACTGGGACCACCAAGTGGTATGGTAGTTAAGGTGCTGGACTCTCACATGGCTGACTATAGTTTGACTTGCTTTCTCGCTTTCCCTCTCTTTGTCTCTCTCTGGTGAGTGTATGGGCCATATAGAAAACAAAACAAAACAAAACAAACAAAAAATAACCAAGTAAATAAAAAAAATAAATAATTCTTGAAAAAATAAAGTTTTGGGGACCTAAACAAATACATTAAGCAGGCTGGACTGACTCACCTCAACCAACAGGGTTTTGATGACTGTGTCTTTCCTTCCAATCTCAGAGACCTCAGCAACCTCATTATCACATAGTTCTAGAGACTGAATTGCTTCTGTGCTTACTGAGAGGTTCACATTTCCTAAAAACAAAGAATGTTTTAAATATCTCATCTTGAGAGTTGTCCAGTCATTTTTAAGGGCTGTACCTAACTTTACAATTACCCAGAATGTGAAATAAAGCTAAGAGAAACAAAACAAACAAACAGAAAAACTCAAGGCTCATGTGTACTGAGTAACGGATACCCAAGAGCAGTGATCATGAAGACCAGGTCCAGAGAGAATAGTAGGAGGCAGTTATCGTGACTAGAAATAAACACAAGAAATTATATAATTATATCTATGAGAAGCAAAACAGAATGAAAGGAATGAAAGGAATGCTCAGGTATTCACTGTCCTTGCTGGTTGGTGAGCCTTTTTCAGCACTGTCACTCACCCAGAGTTTTAGGAGTCACTGTCCAAGACACGGTTTGCCGCTCATTTCCACAGATGCAGTAGGATTCCTCTCCCTTTTGGTTTTGGGAAGCTTGGAAGGCTGGAGAGTCTTTCAGCTCCACATGGACCTATTACCCACAAGGGAGACAAAGAGACAAATATGATCAGACAATGGTAAGATTATGGATATATGGAGCTGAGCTAAGTGTAAGACCTTGCAGTAAACTAAGATGAAAAAAAAGAGAGACACATAACCTCAACCATGCTTTAAGAAGCATAAAAATGGCAAGGACACAAATCAAAATTGACTGTGCGCAGGCTCTGGCATTTACATTAAGGCAGACTGAAGAAACCTGTGATGAGGAGCCGTGCAGGAGAGGGAGGAGCAACAATTGGATGTTGCTTTTGCAATTGCTACCTACTGGTTTATGCCTGCTCTTTAGATTTTCTTACTGACTCCTCTTTACTCCTCCCGTTCTTTTCTATCTCCAAGATACATTGCATCTCCACCCTCTCCAAGGAATAGGATGTTGTCTAAGAGGATCCTGATCTCGATATTGTGTTACATATGATATAATCTATACCCCAAACCATTACATGATTTACAAAGAGATAAATGCTGTAAACTATGTGTTGTGGAGATTTTGAGATGAGGACCTGGAGAATGACACTCATGGAATTAAGAAAATTGATTTTTGTGTCAGCATCAAGAATCTTCCTAGTGGGACCAGCAGATGGTGTAATGGTTACATCGCTGGATTCCCAGAGTTGAGTGTGGTTCAAGTCCCAGACCAAGCAACTTTAAACTCATGCCGGGTGCATGTGCATGTGTGCCCAAGATCCCCAGGGGAGAATGGGAGAGAAAGGATTGCGGTGTGGTTATCCCCAGTGGGGGTGATTTTTTGCTTTTTGCCTCTCTGTCTCTCTGGCAAGCGCATTTGCCCTGTTGCAAAAAAATCTCTCTTGAAAAACAAAAAACAAAAAACAAAAAGAATCTTCCTAGCATGAAGACTAACTGTGGCAAAGAGCTTCTGTAAGCTCTAGAAGATTGAAAACAAAAACGAACAAAAAGACACTATAGTTAGAGAAGCATAATTTTAGCAGCAGTAGCACATATATCATTGTATTGTCTTTCTGATCATGTCCTGCCTTGCTTAGTACTGTTTATGTGTAGTGCGAACATATAAGTCCTTTATTTATTCTTAGTCTCGGGGACAGGATCAGTAGCTAACTCACCAAAGGACTCTTTTGTTTTATCTCACCTTCTAATTCACTCTCTTTTTCTTACCCGGATGCATTTGGGAAGATAGTTTAACACAGTGGCCTTGAGTGTGAAGGCCTCCCCGCGGATCACAGAGTAGGGCATGGTGAGCTCCACAAAGAAGGGCTGGAAGGCTCGGAGAGAGGCAACGGGAGAGAGCCCAAGTCCAGTGTCTTCGGACAGGCAGAAGGCCCCTGCCTTCCACTCGGTGATGGTGTCAGGGACTGTTACTCCTACCTCAGCCACACCTGTGGAGCTGGGGATGACGGCAACACGAAGAACAGAACGGAAGCGGGTGAAACATCTTTTTTTCAAGTGAGAATCAATATGTGTAAAGTTAATGTCAAGAACTGAATCCAGTTAAGGGTGTGTGTCCACACGCATGTGCACCAGATTAGGTATGAGGGACCAAGTTGAGAAATGAAAGGCTCTAAAAGGTACCTCTTTCCCATATCAATCTAGCATCACATATGTCTTACCTTAAAAAAAAAAAAAATATATATATATAAGCATATTTAAAAATCATGATCCAGCAAATAGACCATTGTATTAGTAAAGTCTGATTTGTTCATGTACTTTTTCCAATCTCGATACTTTTGGAAGATTCCCTTATGGTATTAGGCCACATAGCGTTTGGATATTTTTAGATTCCATGTCTGTTTTTTGGAAGCCTCAGGAAAAAATTATTTTAGAATTACTCAGTTCTGAGACAACTATACTAAGGAATCTATGCAGTTAAAGCATTTCACTTAGGTCTATCCTGAAATAAAGTTCAGGGTAATTATTTAGACCTCTTTAGAAAAATCAATTTAGAACTGCAAATGCTGGAGGATTCACATTCTCTGCCCCACAGGGAATGGAGAGAAATGAAAGTACTTACTCCACCACCACCAGCTCCCAGATCCAGGTCTCAGGGAAGTAGGCCCGCACAGTTTTAGGGACTGGCTCCAGACTTTGTACGTTGTTAGAAATTGTCATATCATGTTGAGGTACATACAGAGCTGCTCCTGGAACGCCTCCAAAAAAGAAAACAATAGTCAAATTAAAGAAAAAAAATATTTCATGGTACATATAGGAGACTAGGGAGACCAAA
Organism: Tupaia belangeri chinensis; assembly: GCF_000334495.1. Taxonomy (NCBI): domain Eukaryota; kingdom Metazoa; phylum Chordata; class Mammalia; order Scandentia; family Tupaiidae; genus Tupaia; species Tupaia belangeri. The sequence goes on along the minus strand of NW_006203596.1, from coordinate 276,203 downwards.
TCTTCAGTTCTCCCATTCAGCTTGTCTCCTAGTAAGTGAAGGGTTTTGGAAAACTAGATTTGCTGATCCCTCAATTCTTTGAGTAGAGAAGAATCTTTGTCCAAGGTGGAAATTCCATGTTCCCTAGATATGACATAATTTTATAGTATGGAAGTTGGGAGATGGTTTATGGATTATGGGGAAAGGGCCAGCTTTTGAGGTGAGATAGTATTGTTTCCTCTTTCCAAGGATGAAACAGCTGAAGCCAGCAGGTGATGTGGTGGTTAAGGTGTTGTACTCCTACATGGTCAACCACAGTTTGAGTCCTGGACCTGGTGGCTTGCTTTCTCACTATCTCTCTCTCTCTCTCTGGTCAAATTAATAATAATAATAAATAAAATTAACTAAGTAACTCTAAAAGAGGAAAGATGAAGAAGCAATTATAAAATGTTTTCTAGTCTACCTAAGGGTTGGCTAAACTGAAAATTGTTTGAATCACAATCAGGGTGAATAGAGTTTAATGATACAATTTTTTTTGTACCGTCTCAAAGCATGCAAATTCATTGTTCTCTGGAAAGTGATTACTATATCAGATTTTGTTCAGTTTATTTTATAAAAAGGGGAAATGAAGAATCCAAGATGCCAAAGAGGGAAATTTCATCTGATATAGTCCAATGGTTGAGACGAAGGTCCCATTTTCAAAAATGAGAGGGCAGAGAGCTAGATATGAAGTCTATCTGGTCCATGCTGAGCATGAAATCACACTTATAAACTGAGTTTGAGTTAGGATCCACAACTGCTATCCCATCTGATATTTCAGAAATTCCTTGTGAAATAATACAAGTGTAGGAGTGTGGCTAACTAATCATATTTCTTTTCCTTCCATTTTTTTTTTTGAGAGATATTTTTGGCATAGGGCTTGTGTGCTTGCAAGGGAGATAGAGAAAGACAGACAGAAAGCGAGAAATCATCCCCCGGCGGATGGCCACACCACAATCCCTTCTCCATTCTCCTCTTGGGATTTTGGGCACACATGCACATGCTCCTGGTGTGAGTTTTAAGCCACTGGTCCCGCGATTCGAACTGCAGTTGACTATGTGGGAGTCCAGCAACATAACCATTAGGCCATGTGCTGGTCCCTGACTAGCCCTATTTCTTAAAGGCTAGACATCTCATTTGCCCTCTTTTTCTCTCATCATGCAATGTAACAGTATATTTTTGCTCCCAGACCCTGCTGACCATTAAGAATGACTGATTTTGGGAGTTTAGAACAAACACTCTTTTTTCTTTCAACACAGGCATAGTCTCTTAGAATTTCTATCTCTCTCTCTTTTTTAAACTGCCACAGGTGGGGGTGCTCTCACCAGAGAGAGAGGGAGAAAAAGAGACAAGGAGAGGGAGAAAGAACTCAGTGATAGATGGCCACAGCAGTCTCCCCCTCCTTCATCTCTCCATTCCCTTAGGACTTTGGGCATGGCTGACACAAGTACCATGCATGCTTTTTAAGCCGGTAGGGGTGGGATTCAAACTACATTTGGCCATGCAGGATCCAGCTCCTTAATTATTAGGCCACTAACCAGTTCAGTTATTATTTTAAAAAAATATTTAAGCAGTCAAAAATATTAATGGTTTTGGTACATTATGTTTAGTTATGTTATTGGGTGTTTTGCAAGGCATGAAAGAGCCTTTAGTCAAATTCCTTCAGTTTATTAATGAAAGATTTCAGGATTAGAGAAGAGGCATTACATACACATTCATTTTTTTTTTTTTGAGAGATTTTTGCTATAGGGTACATGTGCTCATCTGAGGGACAGAGAGAGACAGAAAAACAGAAGGCAAGAAATCACTTCCCAGGGGGTTGACTACACCACAGTCCCTTCTCCTCCATTGTCCTCCTGGGATTCTGGGCACGCATGCACATACACCCAGTGTGAGTTATCAGTTGCTGGGTTGGGGACTCAAACTACAGTTGATCATGTGGGAGTCCAGCACCTAAACCACTATGCCACCTGTTGGCCCTAACATACCCATTTCACACATAAGATCTCTGCTTCCTAATCTGAACTCAAAGCATATAAATATGTATTAGCAGATAGACATCAGGAATACTTTGGAGAAAAGGGTAGTCTGAATTATGGGAGAGAGGAATGACAGAGTTGGATGGTGGGCTTCAAATATAAGTAGATATTTTAATGGGAAGTTGAAGCGTCTAGAAATTATTTGAGTAGTTATTTTTTTTTCATTCCATGGCTTATCCTGTGGATTATGAGGTATTTCTATTTGCTTTTACAAGTATGCTCATTTGTCCTCCTTTCTATTTTCAAGATACAGTGTCTCTGTAAATTTCTTTCCAATTCCATATGCAAAATGAGTCTTTCCTGCCATTAGAAATTCTTTCCCCCTCTTACAGTGCACCAGAATCTTGCATTTCATCTGGTTCTGTGCCCAGAAGTACCTGATTCATCTAACAAAACCTCTGGTCAGTTCTATGTTATTTACCAGCTAAGTAACTTTTTAGTAAGAAACAACTAATTTGAGTCTTGATTTTTCTGTGTGTATAAAATGAAGATAATGTTATCTCTCTTAGTTTACCATTTTTTGGCAAAGTAATATTATTGATACAATAGAAAATTAAAAAGCAAGTTGTTATTTTACCTGCATAATATCTATGCCTTGCTGCTTCTGTGGCCGTAAGGATGTTTGAACATAACAGTTTTCGAATTTTTGAGTTTGTGAACACCTTCAATCCCATGCCCTGAAAAGAATGATCCATTATCTCGTATATTTGATTAGAAAATACACTGTTCTTAAAGACAGTAATTCCAATACCCTTATATTATAGTGGTTCCATGGTAATGCATATGCGTCAGGAAGTGTAGAGTAGCAATAGTACTATCCTTGATGGATTATTAAGATTTTATTCCTTGTTTTTTTTACTTGTACTTGCTCGGCTTGTAAAAATTCTAAATATAACTGAAACATCAGGACAAGTGGAAGTTATGTCTAGCCCTTCCTTGTTCTTACTTTCTAACAGAGATCTGGTGTGATCTTGACAGAGACCTTAACCTTTTTCTACATAAATTTTAAAAAATTACGTTTCAAGCATGGTCTCACTGTCATGATCTTCCTGCCCCAGCCTCCTTCCCAATGGGGTCTATCGGTGTGTGTCACCACACCCAGCTCCTTTTTAGACAGGATCTCGCTCTATTGCCTTGAGCCTGTGACTTTCCCACCTCTGCCTCTCTGAGCCTCTGGGGTTGCTTGTGCTGCCACCAGGAACTGACCAGGAACTGAATCCAGGCCTTCTATGTGGTCCCAGCCTGCAAGCACAGGGCTTACTTAGCTGTGTGTACATTGCCGTGGGACCAAATTTAGTTTTTATTGGCTTCATATTTTTTTTAGCTGAAAGGTGAAGAGGCAAATCTAAATAATGACTAAAGATATTTATAGATATAAAGTTTTGCTAACATTTGAAAAGCCACAACCAGCATGTTAATAAGTATTACTAGTTAAGACTTTTACCTTGAGGAAGCTATAAATATCTTCTTCATCAGAACTTGGTAAGGGAACATAGACTGCTCCGCCATGAACAATGTAAGGCTGGCTACATGTTGCTTGTTCTTCCTCCTGCTCCACCGAACTGTTGGGAAAATCAGTGAGATCCTTCACAGTCAGCAGATTATATACCTGTGGCAGTGGAGAGATCAAAAGCAGAACTCTTACCGGCTTTTGTTTAGAAATATTTGGTGAACTGAGGCAAATACGATAATTACCATCACTCTTGTATTACTTTATGTAGTTATTACCATAGGGAGAAGTTAAAGATTTTGTTTATTTTTTATTATTTAAATATATTTGTTGATTTATTTAATTCCATTTGTTATTATTATTTTTTATTTTGATCAGAGAGAGAGAGAGAGAGAGAGAGAGAGAGAAAGGGGAAGTGAGAAAACAAACTGCCAGGTCTGGGACTTGAACTGTAGTTGGCCATGTGGGAATTCAGTGCCTTTAACCACCATGCCATCTGCTGGCCCCAGATTTTATTTTAAACAGTGGTTTTTGTTCTAAAGATGTAAAACCTACCTGGGAAAACACTTTCAAGGATTAACAATATCTTAAATTATGAAGGATTCATTAAAACTTCATTGTAGAGTTTAGAAGTAAAACTGGACCACATATAGTAAGGAAATCTAACTTGCCAATGTGTTTGATGAATAATGAATGTCTCAAGGAATTTAAGTATGAATAATTATTGCCACATGTCAAACTTCAAAGCCTGTTGGGAACCAGCAGTTAGCATAACGGCTATGTCGCTGGACTCCCACGTATTGAACCGCGGTTTGTGTCCCGGACCCGGTGGCTTAAAACTCACGCCGGGCGTGGGCGCATGTGCATACGTGCCCAAAATCCCGAGAGGAGAATGGAGGAGAAGGGATTGCGGCATGACCATCTCCCCTGGGGGGTGATTTCTTGCTTTCTGTCTCTCTGTCTCTCTCTGTCTGTCTGGCGAGCGCACACGCCCTATACCGAAAACCTCTCCAAAAAAAAAAAAAAAAAAAAAAAACCCAAAAAAACCTTCAAAGCCTGTTTAGCTTTATTCTTGCATGACTAAACCTCATAGGCATATATGAGCATGTATCAATGATATTGGACAGACCAATGTCTATGTGATTGCAAACCCAGCATGGTACTAATGGAAAAGCAATGATGATTGAGACCTGGATAGTTATTCCTAGACTGGGGTAAGACCATGTCTTAATCAAAGAACTTCCAACATTTGGCTGACATGATCTCAGAATTGTGATGGACCAGTAACTCCCAAGGGCCTTGTCCCACTTTGGAACAGGAATGTCAATAGTGATTATTCCATGCCACTTGCAGCACTGTATTCTGTGTGAATGGGAGTAAATAACTTAGTAAATGACTTGAATTCACTGTAGTTCAAGGTCTTCAAAGTTGTAGAGCCTGTATCTCAGGAGCATAATCTACACCAGGACCTGATTTAAATGATGAGATTCAGTATATGAGATGTTGCTATTTTAGGATAAGAAATTTTTTGGGGGAAGAGATTTTTGTTATAGGGGATATTTGCTCACTGGAGAGACAAAGAGAGAAAGACAGTCACAAATCACCCCTCCGGGGGGATGGCCACACTGCAATCTCTTTTCCATTCTCCTCGTAGGATTTTGGGCATGCACGCACATGTGCCTGGTGAATTTCAAGCTCCTGGATCCAGTACTCACACTGCAGTCAGCCATGTGGGAGTCCAGCGCCTTAACCACTATGCCACCTGCTGGCCCCTAGACCTTGGGGTGAGGAATGAAGTATTTCCTATGTAGAAGGGTCATGAATCACTGGGTATCAGAGAGGAAGCTTTGAAGACAGCCTTCAGAATTAGCCTCAACAAGCTCTGTCCCTTCCTATGCATACCTTGGTTCTCCCGCAATCAATAGAGTTGAGTTGCACACACAAGAAGATAATGTGGAAATGAGCACAAGTGATTTCTAATGCTAGGTCATAAAAGAGCCTGCACCTTTGGCTCTCTTGGATCATTTGCTTTGGAGAAATCAATTGCCTGTTCTGAGGAGGTTCTGGCAGTCTATGAAGTTTGTGTAGCCTGAGACCTCCTGTAACAACGTGTGAGAAATCCATCTGGGAAATATCTCCCGACCTCGGTCAAGTCTTCAGATGACAACAGTCCTGGCCAACATGTTGATCATAATCACATGACAGATTGCTAGCCAGAAAATTACCAGCAAAGCCACTCTAAATTTCAGATTCAGAGAAAATTGCATGGGACAATAAATGTTTACTGCTTTTGGCACTGTTTTGGGGAAAATTGTTATGCAGAAATAGAGAGCTAACACAAATACCCTTTATACTTCTTTATGTATTTATCTGTTTACCTTGTTCTTGAGTAGAAGAATGAAATAGGCACATAATGAGCATGTTTTATCTATGTTGGATGGACATATGTTTTTAAAGTGATTGCTCAAAGCAAGTGAGCTTCAAAATTTTTATAATCTCAAGAGCCTAAATGTCCAGTTATGTTTATTATTTCTTCTAAACTCTTTAACACTCAGTGGTTTATTATGCAATTGTAGTAGCTGTTAAGTTTATATGACTAAATGGAACAGGATAGACATAACATTTTGTGAATAGACTAAATTTCTTTAATACATGCTGCAAACACTAGTTTAGACTAGACTATCACACCCAGAGACAATTAAAAAAATCAGGTATGTTTCCAAAGAAAATATCCAGAGACAAGATTGTTTCAGGTTAACTTCTTGATGTCATTTTCTAATTAAAATATAGAAAAATGGTCATTGTCTTCTGTGAATAACTATTATGATATGAAGAGTATTTTGAACTGTTAATAAAATACTAACTGAGGTTGAGAAGAATTTAGATTACATGCTCCAATCTGAATAAAGTTAATTTTGATAATTACAATTGCAACAAAGATGTTTGATATAATTATCTTGGTTTTAAAATTTAATACATACGAAGTAGAAACTAGAACAAACACAAAAGGAACTTTAATATTACTGATGTACCTTACAACAGTGAAAGATAATAATACCTTGCAAATATTGATCCTTTTAAATGTTGATTCATTCATTAAATGGTGATTTGGTTAAAGCTATTAAATTTGGTATAACTTTTTGTCAATGATAGACTCACAGTGTGTGTCTTTTTTTTTTGCTTTATATTGAACATTTTCAAAATATGAGTAATCTAATTTTAAATAGGTTAGATAAGTAGCTTCTGAACTTTTCATTTTTGGTAGTTGGGTTTTTCAAAAACTATATTTGGTAGTTTTTTTTTTTTCAAATGGCAATTATTAGCTAATTCTTCACCTTTATTTTACCGAGCCACATATAGCTTTTTTTTTAAAAAAAATATTTATTTTTGTTTTGTTATTTTCAAGATGGAGCATTTGTGCACACATGTGAGAGAGAAATAGGGGGAGAGAAGGAAGAACACCCTTCAGGAGTCCCTTTCTTCCATATTCCAGGCTATAGATCCTGGGCACTCACCTTAGTAAGTGAGATTTCATAGAAATAAGTTGTAATGTGGAAGGGGTCAAAATTTTCAGGCAGAGTTTCAGAATCACATGTCACCTGTGCCATTTACTTCTGGGTAATTAGGTACAAATCTCTCAACCATTTTGAATCTTAGTTTCCTCATTTTAAAATGGGGCTATTTCTCTTCAGGATGTTGGGAGGATTAAACGAGAAAACTTAGGTGAAAAAGCTTGAGAACTCTCAAGGCCTTCGTAAACGGTATGTATTTTTATTTGTTGTATTTTACTCCCAGTGGAGGCTTCTCTTGCTCTGAGCCCCTTGCATGCCCCTTCCGAATCCCCGAGACTGCCAGGAACTCACCGAGGATGCAGAGAGCTCGGCCTCTGGTCTCATGAGCAGCACACTTTGGTCCACAGCGCGGAGGGCACAGAGAGATTTAGGAGAAGCTGCAACTCTCAGGTGGACATGTGAGGCTGGGCCACTTTGTGCCGGGCTGAAGTTCAAATCCACCTGTAGGAAATGAGGGAAAAGCCACCCCTCATTTTCTCCAGTTCCGTGAGCGTGCAGTCACCTGTTCTTCCTGTGTCATCCTTCATGTGCACCTTTACATGACTATGCTGGTAGCGGCCTTCAGGAGCCAGTTCTCACATTTTTCCTTCCTTCTCTGTTTATTGAAAAGGTTTATCCAATAGTTCAGTCTTGTCCTTAGGAGACAACTGAGAGGTCATAATTATAGGTAGCTTGTTTGGTGTTTGGAGGCCTAGCTTTGCCTTTGATGCATGATAAGCTGAGTCTAAGTATTTATGCTTGTCCCTCAAGTTTCTGGAACTTTCGAGTCTTGATATCTTACATTCTCTCACAACCGAATCGGCAGAGGAGAACACCATGGACAAAACTGAATTGTGTCTTATGTGGTAGTAACTTTGTGTAATTGAACACACGCTATACTGGCTATCTGGAGATTTCACTGTCTTAGACTGGTTGGGCACTGTGGGTGACTCGTTTTAGTTCTGGACTCAGTTTTTATTGGGGTAAAATACGTAGTAACTATGGTATAATTTCTTTGTGTTCTTATAGTGCTAAGTGTAAGCACTTACCTTGTTGGCTAGACAGTTTTCAATCTCATATTTCTCAGAATCTCCTATCATTTCTCCATCTGGTAACATGGTGAAGAGGAACACTCGGGCAATGGGAGCAACATCTGCTTCCACAGGGAAGGACAAGGAGAAGCTGCCTTTCACTGGAGCAAGAGAGTGGGATGAAATGGTCACGGCCAGGACACTGAGGATGGGTCTAATCCAGCCTAGAACTACGTCTGTGGATTCAGTGGCGTAGTCTCTTCAAATGTCGTTCTAGTCATGTGCTGAAATTAATAGGCGGATGTGTCCCGTAGTGGCCTCAATTATAGAATAAGTTAATGAAGTTCCCTTTGTTCATGTGTTTCTTTAATATGATTTTTCATCTAACAGATGCCTAAATTGACCAGAGTATCGATAATTCCATTTTTCTGAACAGATGATGGGGTCTTTAAAAATGCATGTCATGAGAAAACTATGCATGGATGTAAAATTAAAGTACCAACATAAACTGGTACTTTAAATCCATTTTGCCACAAGTTTTTTGAAATCCTCATGTGTACATGCCGAATGCCAACCATTTGATTTAGACTTCAGACCAGAAGTGACTCACAACTTAAATATAGTTATAATTTGCAAGATCTAATCACAGAGTTTGTTTTTTCAAATATATGACTTAAAAAATATTACTCATGATAAAACAGGTGCATGTACTAGAGAAAAAGAGAAAGAGAAAGAGAGAGAGAGAGAGAGAGAGAAATAAGAGCCCTCCACAGGGTTCAGTCATGCTGCAATCCCATTTTTCACTCTTCCAGGCCCCCTCAGGATCCTGGGTGAACATGCACGTGTCCAGTGTGTTTTCAGGCCAACCAGATTGGGAACTGGAACCCTGACTGTTCTGTGGCTTCCAGCACTGCAGCCCTGTATGCTACCAACTGAGCCATAGAGGCTATTTTTATGATAGGATTAAGAGGTTGAAACAACCATGGGGGAAGCATGTGTGAGTCCAGCGACATAACTGTTAAGTCGCTGGACTCACACATGGCCAACTGCAGTTCAAGTTCTGGACCCAATGTCTTGAAACTCACTCCAGGTGCATGAACATGAGTGCCCAAAATTCTCAAAGGAGGGTGGAGGAAAAGAGACAGTTGCATGGCCATCCTCCCCCAAGGGGTGATTTCTTGCCTTCTGTCTCTCTCTCTCCGTCTCTCCAGCAACACATAAGCCCTATTGCAAAAATCTCTCAAAAACAAAACAAAACAAAACAAAAAACCAAAATCTATGGGATTAAGAGTCAAGATCTTTAGGAACTGATTATAATTGGGGTAATAAGAGTGGGACCTCAATGACTGAATTCTGGTGGGTTTATAAGGAGAAAGGATGAGACAGAGAGACACAGACACCAAGGACTCGCCATATGACGCTCTGCAGTGTCTCAGGACTCTGCAAGCATCTCCATCAACACAAAGGCCCTCGCCAGACATGGCGCCTCACTCATGGACCTCCTGAAACCAGAGATGAATAAAGTTTACTCTTTATAAATTACCCAGTCTGTGGTATTCAGAAGAGCAATGAAACAATGCTTTAAAACATAAGCTAAAATAGGAAATAAGTAGATTGAAATGTAATAAAAAGACAAAATATGGCAGATATTTTTTTCTTTTGGAAAGAATAGTTAAAGGAAATTAAGCTGTTCAATAATAAAATTTGTGAAGGCCTTGTTATTTAAAATCCGAATCCTGAATTTTGAACAGACTTAGTAATTGTTCTGAAATTAGTAATTTATGCTGTGCAGAATAGTGGAAGAAGAGAATAATATGAGGAAACTTAACTTTAGCAATAAAAAAGTTGAATTTAGGCAAATTGTGAACAAAGTTTGTTCTTCTATTATAGAAGGTTCAGAATTTTCGGCAATTTTTAAATAGAGAGCAAATTGGTAATAACATAGTTATATCGGGTCGTTAGAAAAGTCATGATGCAGTTTTACATAGCGAAACAGAAAACTGTCACAACTTTTCTGAAGACCCAATAATATGTGGTTAAAATAGTTTCATGATAGGTATTATAATTTAAATAACAGTATAGAGAAATTCTTTCCATGGTGGCTCAATTATCTTCAATAAGTTTTCATGTTAACTTCATGAAGTAAATAAATAACTGTCCCTTATATTGCTACATAGAAATTTCTTGATAGAATTTTTCATAAAGTTCAAATTAAAATATTAGAAAAGATAAAAAAGCAAGTAAACAAATAACATTTTTTAAAGAATGATTTATTTATTTATTTATTTATTCATTCATTTATATTAATCTGACCAGAGAGAAATACAGAAAGAAAGTGAGAAAGTAACCCACCAGGTCCAGGACTGGAACCATGGTTGGCCATGTGGGAGTGTCCAGCACCTTAACCACCACACCACCTGCTGGCCTCAACAAATGACTTTTTAAGTTACTCAACTATTGGGACCAGCAATGGCATGGGGTTCTACATGGCTAATTCCATGATTCAAGTCCTGGATCTGGTGTTTTGAAAATCATGCTGGGCATATGCATGCATGCTCAAAATATCAAGAGGAAAATGGAGAAGGGATTGAGATATGGTCATTTGCCCTTGGGGGTGATTTCTCACTTAACCCCTCTGTCTATTCTATGTCTCTCTCTGCCTCTCTTGGGCAAGTACATGCACCCTTTGGCAAAACCCTAAAAAAAATGATACTCAGCTGTTTCTTTGACTGTGTTAAATGTGGCATTATTAAAAAATTAGAGAAGAAGATGTATTGAAGGGGTAAAATGTACCCAGTAGGGCCATTTCCATATCTAATTATCCTTATGGTAATGTTGGGAAAATTGATATTCAAAACTGACAATAATCTTTAATGTTTAATTCAAACAGCTATTAATTGTTTAGAGTGCTCATTAGTAACTTGCTTTAAACTGAGAAAATACTTCTTTCACTACTGTTTCAATGTTCCTTATTGAAAAATAAAAATACAATCGATATTCTATAACTTGATAAAGAAAGGAAGCATAAAATAAAAGTAAATATCAAAGACAAGGAACAAATCCTAACATCAATAATTAAGTTTAGCTCTGGGGTGAGGCGGAGGTTAGTGAAATGTTTGCCTGCATTTCAGTTAATTATAAGAGTGCTCCTGGGCGGCTCTCTTTTTAGGGGCCTAATCTGTGATGTGTTGAATTAATAGTAGCAAAAAATGCTCATCCCCTTTTCTCCAATTTATGCATAAATAAACCCAATTTCATGTATGAAATATTCAATGTCTGGAACAGAAAGAAATACCACCATTCTCCTTCCCCATTTCTCATAATGGTTAGCTGTGTCTTTTCTGTAATGTTAAGATGATCAAGGTGCATTTATTGTCAGAAAAACAAGCTTAGATTCTTTTAAAAAGAATTATTTACTTATTTATTTTTAAAATTTGACTGGAGAGGGACAGAGTGAGAAAGGGAAAGTGAGAAAGCAAGCCACCAGGTCTGGGACTTGAACTGTGGTCAGCCATGTGGGAGTCCAACACCTCAATCACCATGCCACCTGCTGGCCCCCAAGCTTAGATTTTTAATAGATTTTAATTTTAATGTCAGAAGAGACATTGTGAAACAATTGTGTGTTTTGGTTGAGGGCCTGATAGATTGACAGTAAATAATCAAATTTATCTGTTGATGAATTGATGAATAAAAAATGCCCAAAAGTCCTTAAGAAGCTCTTACTTTTCCTTAGTGTCCTCCCTCCAACTGTGAGAGAATAATGGGACTGACTTTCCCATTTGTGAACAGTCGCCGGAGGGTGAAGATGAATGTGTTAGGACTAAAATGGGGAGATGGATTTGAGGGTACTCACTGTCTCCTGACTCTACAGGCAGCACTTGGGTTCCTGATCTGATGATGCCTCCCTTGGCCATGATCTGAAATGCAAAATCAACAGAAAAGGAATGCGTGTTGAGCCCCACACAGTTCTCAACATCCTATCCCACACGTGACACACTTGTGGAGGTTGTCTCTGCTGATGAGAATCTATCTCGTAGGTCAAAGAATCCAGGGAACATGAGTGAGAAAGCAAGATGCTGAAGCATATTTTGACACTCCTGGTCTCATCGTCTCACCGCTTTCGTCTGCTGAGAGCTCCAAAAACACTCCGTGTCTTTATTCTTACCAAGTAATAGACAATGAGCTCTCTTAGCTCCTTTAAGGCCTCTCCATTCAGTATATAGTGTGCCTTGATAGTCTGTGTCTGGCCGCAGGGCAGGGTACCAGCCACAGGTTCCAGGTAAATGTAGCTCCCACTGAAGGAGAACACGTGATGTGCAGTGTGCTGAGCGTCCTGGTGTTCTTCTTGTACCCACACGTAGTTATAGCACAACCTGGGCAGCTCAAGGTAGGCCTAATAAAACAGCGAAACAAAGAAATAAAATTGTCTCGAAATCCTTCATTTTGGATCCTCACCGAAATGAATAGTGAAAATGAAGGCTTTTCTGATCCGAAATGCCCTGTAATTCTTCCTCTTCCCTGTTCACCACCAAATAAACAAATTGTGAGTTCTCCCTCCATTGCAGATATTAAAAGGAAATTATCCACAAATTTATCTCCTTTGCTCTGATTCCCTTATCATTACTTTGACTTTTTTCCCTGCCCCTCAGAGCTATATGAAAATGTCCCAACTTACTATAATAAATGATCCAAACAAATAAAAAAGGGAGGTTTCAGATAATAGAAGTGTAAATTGGTCTAATTAAAATTCTATTACACACGTAAGAAGGCATGTCAAAAAGTTCATGAAAAAAGTGAAATTAATATACTAGTTTATTCTGGTGCCAAAATATTTCTGAAACTCGTATGTGGTTTTCTTATGATCCACATTTGCCCTGATCTTTATGAAGACTACATATGTGCATTATATAGAGTACCTATTGAGTTTCAAATTTTTTATAAATAGTAATAATCATTATCAGTAAATCAGAATTTATGCTTCTTACTATTACTTTGACTTTCAGGCTTTTTTTTTCTTTTTTTTTTTCCTGCTAGAGGGCAAGTGTGCTAGCTAGAGAGAGTGAGAGATGAGGGAGAGAGAAAGCACTCCTCAGGGAAAATGGTTATGCCACAATCCTTTCTCCATCTTTCAATCTTGACAAGATTTTGGGCACACTCACACATAAAGCCACAGGCACTCAAACCACCAGGTTGGCATGTGGGATCCAGCTGCCCTAACCACCAGATCACAGACTGGCCCAACTTCCAGTTTTTAGAACCTGTGTGGCTTCTGAACTTTAACCTTTGTAACTATCGAGTAGCTCATTCCACCTATTTCCTTAGCTCTTTTCTAAATTGATTAGGCCTACTTCATAGACTCCTCTATTTGTTATCATAATAATGTTTGTATTATTTTAAAAAGCATTGCACTTAAACCTAACACACTAACAATTTATAAGTCTGTTTATTCTTTTGGACACTGTTCATCTTTTTGCCCCTCGGGAAAAGCAGGTATCTATTACACAAAAATCAGTAAACATCTTTATATGGTCTAAAAAGGAATTAACCTATGAGCATTAGGAATGAAAATAATTTAAGTGCTATTTATTGACGCTGAGATCAGTAAGTTGTAATGTTTTACTACTTGTTTATTTGAGACTACAAACATGGAAACTTTTTTAACCACAAAACACTTTTGATCATCATTATTTGGTAATATATATTAAGTGTGTGTGTGTGTATCCTGTGATTGCTTTATGAAATACCGCAATAGATGTACAAAATTACATAAAACATAATACACCAATTATAGAAACAGCTGATAACTGTTCTAGACCCAAATAAAATATTTCCTGGAATAGTACACAGAATTTTACACGTAATGCTAATGGAATTATCAGGCACTTCTGTGGTACATTTTCTAACGCTTTCATTTCTTGCGTGTGAAATTCTATTGTCCTCAAATCTATAACCTCAAAGTTGGACAACAGCTTCTTATTTTTCTCTTAAGTTTAATCCGTGTTTCTTCCCTTTTGAGTATATCACTTTTACTTATGTTTCTCTTTGTAGTCAGTTTTTTTTTTTTTCCCCCTGTACTTACCCTGATAAAAAGTTTGTTTGTCAGGACATTGGTAGTGTTGATTGAAAACTGTATGAGACCCTGCTGGTTGGTAGTTGCATTGAAAATATAATTGGCTTCATTTGCAGCAATGAAGATGCGTTTTTTGGGGATAGGCACACCTTTCCCATCCACCAGGAGCACCTACAGAAAAAAAGCCCTTGGTAATTTCTGTGGATAACACCCAGACAGAAATGGGACTCAGGTGAATGAATGCCTTTGGTGCCGTAACTGAATAAACAAAAGTAAACAAAAACAGCTTTTTATATTTACTACAAAACTTTCATTATGGTTCTCATGTCTTTCATAGCTTGTCTATTCTTGAACATTTGCAGCCTTTCCATTAAGACCAGGGAGATTTTTAATAACTACAATGTGCCACTTAACATACCCTGAGTCTAACAGAAGTGAACTTGAGATATGTGCTTTTCCTTCTTCACCTAGATGGAGCCTGGAAGACTTGGCTGTGTACGGAGCTCAACTCTTACCAGCTAATCAAGTTACTTCACTTCTCGGTACCTCAGTTTCCACTTTCGTCAAATTAGGGATCATAGCATTGCCTCCTTCATAGTATTAAAATAGTAGCACTGAAGATGAAATACATTAACCCACTTAAAATGTATTAGAGGATATCTGGCACACAGTTACTATAATTTACTATTGATAATTTATTATATTATTGTTATTATTATTTTGGTCATATTAATTAATTGATACTAACCAGTTATGGACTACAGGATTGTACCCTGGGCTTGGGGATATTAAGCCTGCTTACCCGTGAAACACAAAACACTCACCTGTCCAAAAAAGGGAAGTCCTCGTCTAAAATGTGAATCCACGTTCACGAACGTGAGTTTGGTTAAAATTTTTGTAACTTCAATGGTTCCATTTCCATAAACTGTCAGGTCTGAAAAAATATATAGAAAAGGGTAAGTACTCTTGGAATTTACTTCAGCCTAATTGCTTTTTTGAAAACCTCCTTTATGACCCTTATGTCGTTATGAGAAATAAATCAAAATTTATTGTTTTATCTCCTATAGTCACGTGATACTCAAACCTGTTCCTTCTTCTCTGATCTTGGCCCTCACGCTAATTTCCATTTCATAGCCTGCATGTTTAATCTGGAGCAAGTTCGTCTTCACTTGTTGGGTGACGCAACCATCGCTGTTGAGCTGAGAACATAGAAAACAGTGAATGTCATGACGATTAAGATCATTAATTACTGAATCTACACTACTCACTTTCTGATACCAAGGCATTTTCTTTGGGTTAAATATGTTTCTTGACTTTCAAGAATTTAATATTCATATATAGTTAGGAAGAGGGGGTATCTCACAGTTAGTATGCGAGAATGCTGCAGACTGACCTCTTGGCTGAATTTCTCACAGAAAATTTGCTTGTAGCAATTGGTAGCGTGAAGTAGTTTTCTGCACATGTTCACGGTTGCATGTCCGGGGACTGGCTTCCCATAGGTATATCTGTCAGATGAGAAGTAAGTCAGAAACTGAGCAAGTCTTTCTGCATTCTCAACAACAAACTCTTGACAGAATGGTTCTGCTCTCCAGTTCCCTATACATCTTTATCATTACACTAATTGGAAATGACTGGAAATTGCCTCTCTCAAAGAAATATGACCCATTAAACCTTTGAAACTTTACTGCTCTGCACCACTACAGTCACTTTGGGGTTTAAAAAATTTTCTTTCATTTAGTCTATTTATTTTTTATCATTCTTTTTATTTTGTTACTATATAACCAAGACTTATTCTGTATACTAAATGAACAAATCTAGATAATAAATAGAAAATAGAAAATAGGGCTGGCTCCGTAGACATATGACTGACCACAGTTTGAGTCCTGGCTGGTTGCTTGGGCATGTGTATATGTGCTCAAAGTCCTGACGGGATGGAGAACCGGATGAAAAATGATTGTAGCATGACCACGCCCCACTAAGGGAAGCTTTTAATCTCTGTCTCCAAAAAGTGCACATACCCTCTGGTAATAAAAAATTTTAAAATAAAATAAATAAAAATTGGTAAAAAAAAAAGACTAGAACTAAATAAATAATAAATAAGCAAACCCAACACACACAATCATAACATGCACCCAAACACATACACGTTCATGTACACTATACTCACAAACAGAAAGAGATATCTCTAAGAATACCATGGAGTATATTTAAAAAAGTAATTTCGATAGTTGTGAATGTATGGGTACTCTATGCTTGTGTTAGTTCTTTCATGCTCTTATTTCATAAAAATGAAAATAATTGCTAATAATTTTGCTTTGGATCTTAGTGTTCTTTCTTATTTGCAAATGCCTCTGATGTTATTTCAAAAAAAAAAAAAGGAATAAGAATGATTTATTCTGAAATGTCTGTCCAAGATAGAGATCCACCCTAGGATGCCATTGAGTAAGACAAATGATTGCTCGGGCATTGTTCTGAGGCAGAACTGAAGCAGAAGCCCAGACATCTTGGTGTTCCAGTATATTTAGGCTGACATATTTCTTTACCCTGCAGGTTCCCTCTGCTATTGCTTGTTTGCCAAAATTGAGTCCATTTTCAATGTTAAAGAGAACTGAATGAGTTATCTATAATCACAAAAGGTAAAAATGGGGGACCAAATGGGGGACCAGCAGATGTCCTAATGGTTGTATCACTGGACTCCCATGTTCAACCACAGTTCAAGTCCTGAAGCTGGAGGCTTAAACTCATGCTTGGGTGAGTGTGCATGCGTGCCCAAAATCCCAAGAGAAGAATGGAGGAGAAGGGATTGTGGCGTGGCCGTCCCCCTGGGGGGTGATTTCTCTCTTTCTGTCTTTCTGGTGGGTGCACATGCCCTATAGTAAAAATCTCTCTTTAAAAAATAAGGTAAAAAATGAAAAAGAACCTCATAGCTTAGGCCTAGTCACTAAACTTACTGCTGAGGAAGAGGAGGTTTGGAGGAACAGCAGACGCCTAGTTAATCTAGAGAATTACTAGTAGGAGGTATATACTCATGACGCTGAGCCAAATACTCTTTATAAGCATAGTGTAAGTGGCTGAATTATTTATGTGTAAGTCATAGCTATTAAATCCCAATTATGGGCTTTTCGTGATAATTTTTCTTCCAATTTTTAGGTTTCCCTGCCCCATTTTTAGTCAATCTTTTCAGATCATCTTTCTTCCTCAATACAGGATTAGTATTTATGGCATACATGTGAAGAAAAGAGAAAATGAAATTGCCTGGATTAGAAATTCTGGGAGAGGGGCCATCAGATGGTGTAGCAGTTATGCCCCTGGATTCCCACATGGGTAGCCACGGTTCGAGCTCTAGACACAGTGGCTTGAAAATCACACGGGTACTTGTGTGTGTGTGTGCCCAAGATCCTGGGAAGACGATGGAGAAGAAGGGATTGCAGTGTGGCCATCCACCCTAGGGGGAGGGGGTGATTTCTCACTTTCCCTCTCATTCTTCTCTCTCTCTCTCTCTGGTGAGCACATGCACTCAAAGGCAAAAACCTCTTAAAAAAAGGAAATTCTGGGAGAGATCATCTTTTATATTAGTAAACAGATTTTACTGTCCTTACACCAAGAGTATCTATGTAAAACAGTCAAAGTTCCCTCTTACGTTGCCCAGAGGGGGCATAAACATAACTAAAACAGTGTTCCAGCAGGAGGCAAGCAGGTAGGTCCAGAAAGGAGACATTTAAAAGCTTATTCCCTTCAATAAGTTAATGTAGCAAAACAGATGGTAATAGATTTCAAAAACTTTAAGGTATTTATTGATTCCTATGGCTTGCTTTAAAATATTAGAGCAAGAGAAAAAAACCATAAGAGGAATAAGTGGAGCAAAATCCTGGTAAATTTCATTATTTTTGTAATAGATGATGTGCACAAGAAGTTATATTTTATTATTCTATTCCCTTTTGTACTTGGTTGAAATGTCCATTGTAGAGAGTTGGGGGAAAAATGGTAGTTAGGGGTCATAACGATAAAGAACAATGTGTAAACATGCAGCTTTATGAGTCATTTTTAGGACTATAAGAATACCTGACAGTAAATTCAGAATAGTATTGGAAAATAACTTCTAAGTTCAAAAACGTGATATGGAGCCCAGCAGGCAGTGTGGTGGTTGGGACACTGAACTCCCATACAGGTGACCATGGTTTGGATCCTGGACCTGGCAGCTTGCTTTCTCACTTTCTCTTTCTCTCACTCGTTCTCTCTCATAACTGTAGCAAGTTAAAAAAAATAAATAAAATAAGATAAATAATTCTTTAAAAAAGCGTGATCTAGTATCATGATAAGTGAGAAAAATCTCTATATGTTTTAGACATATTACTACGTTTATGGAAAAATGTGATCTCTGAAATTTATCCTAAAAAATGTTAAAGCAAAAAATAAGATGGAGCACATATGGAAATATGTTCATTTTTAAATCATGATTAAGGGTGTCTCTATTCTCTTGTATATTTGAAAATTTTAATAATCAGTCAAAAACAAGTCAATAGGATGATATTAAAAAGTTGCTGAGAGAAAATAAAAGTATAATTCTATACCTAGCTAAATAATCACTCATAATTAAGACAAAATAAAACACTTTAGACAAAACCAATTTAACTCACATTCCACATACTGTTATGTTCACGTTTTCATCCATGATACTGATTATCTTTGGCACCTGAACTTTGACCTCAAACTTGGGAAGCACTGTTAATAGAGATAATTAAAAAAAGGGGGGTTGGTCAACATTTACTGGAAACACAAATATTTTCAACACATCTATAATTTTTCCCAAATCAATACTCTTAAATATATTTTTCAATGAACCAGTCAGTTTTATGATGATAAGATTTAACAGTTCATGCGGAATCTAATGGACTTTGTGACCCCAGCAGAACTCAAGGATACTAAGAAATGATGGACTCTCGCTGAAATAAGCATGTTCATACTTGGCAAAGCATAACTTGCCACTGGAAGTCACCAAGCTCGTATGAGCTTCTGTGTCCACACAATCGCAGTGACCTTAGAAGCAGACACAGCTGACTGTACTCTAACTTCAACATTCCTATGGGAAATTAGAAACATCTATTAGTGGATAACACTCTATGAACCCAAAAGTCATGTCCTTTCCATATTCCATTACCAAATTCTTCCACTGTGAAGGAGTGCTCTGTGTTTCCACCTGATTCTGTATTTACCACCACCTTGTAGGAGCCTTGGATGGGCTCTGATGAGAGGGGGAAGGACAATTCCTTGAGGCCACCCTCTAACTTCATACTCTGCCACTGGGCAATTCGATTTCTTCTGGGGTTCTAAAGGTAAACAAGAAGTGTGAGGAGCTATCATTGAGTTGTGATAGTCCTTGAACATCACAGATGATTTGAGGGGTGGTCATTGGCTTTTCCTTCAGGAAAGACAAATGCAGAAAGCAGATAAAATGTAATAAACCTGACATTTAGGAGTAGGGAGAATTAGTATGTGAAAGTATTTTTTTTTTTGGAGAGGTTTTTGCTATAGGGCACGTATGCTCACCAGACAGACAGGGAGAGACAGAGAGACAGAAAGCGAGAAATCCCCCCCCAGGGGGGATGGTCACGCCGCACTCCCTTCTCCTCCATTCTCCTCTTGAGATCTTGGGCATGCACGCACATGCGCCCAGCGTGAGTTTTTTTTTTTTTTTTTTTTTAGAGATTTTCACTGTAGGGTGCGTGCGCTCGCCAGACAGACAGAGAGAGACAGAGAGACAGAAAGCGAGAAATCCCCCCCCAGGGGGGATGGTCACGCCGCACTCCCTTCTCCTCCATTCTCCTCTCGGGATCTTGGGCACGCACGCACACGCGCCCGGCGTGAGTTTTAAGCCACCGGGTCCGGGACACGAACCACGGTCCACTACATGGGAGGCCAGCGACATAGCCATTACGCCAACTGCTGGTCCCAATATGTGAAAGTTTTTATAATAGTTCATCTGTTTGGAAGATTATCCAAACTTCTTTCTTCCTAAATTTACTCATTTTTTTTTCCTTACAAGATTCTTTGTTTGATGCTTACCTCAAGGTATATCAGTGGAATCTGGATGAAAAAAAGAAATAAGAGATATGATTAGCATTTGACCAAAGGCAATAATTTCAGACTTTGTGTGATCTAACAACTTACAAGGAAGAATAATAGCTGTAGAAAAATTCAACCTACAATATCTAAAACTAGAACTAATCTGCTCAAGGAAATTAGTAAATTATTCTAGGAAGAGAACAAATGATGTTTCAACAACAATTACATGTTGACAATTTTCAGAAAAATATTTGTGAATGACATTTAAATATTGGGTCCTCAGGAAGTCATGATGCATTTTTTGCATAGAAAAATACATCATGGCTTTCCAGATTACCTAATATGTTTGCTAATATGTTAGTAACGTATTAGTAAATGCACTAGTAGATATGTTTACATGTATTTATATTAGCAAACTTCATTCACAAATAATATACTTCAAATACTTAAATCCTCTTAGTAAAGAATGTGACTGGGAGCTGGCCAGTGGCATGGTGTTTAAGGGTGCTGGACTCCCACATTGCTGACCATGGTTTGAGGCCTGGACCTAATGGCTTGTTTTCCCATTATCCCTCTCTCTCTTCCTCTCTCTCTCTCACTTTGTCCCTCTCTGGTCAAATATAAATTAGAAAGTGTATATTAATAGCATTATACATTATTATGATTAGGACTGACAGGAAGGAACCTCAGAATTATTTGGCTAAAAGTAAACCAAGGGGGAGATTAGGACCACTGAAGACCTTCTGCCCAGACTTCACCGGCCAGCTTCTCAGACAAAACAAGGGAACTCATGGAAATACCAGATCAAGAATTTTAAATATTTATAGTGACAAAGCTAACAGAGATGCAAGAGAAGAGAGACAACAAACTCCAAAATATGCAGGAGAAAAGTGACAAGAAGTTCCAGGAGGTGAGGAAGTTCTTGCATTATCTGAAAGAGGAAATTGTTAGAGATGAAGGTTGTAATGCAAGAAATCAAAACCTCCCTTGAAAGTATTAAAAGCAGATTAGATCATGCAGAAGATCAAATCTCAGATGTAGAAGACAGAACCTCTGAACTAGAAAAATTCACCAAAAAGACTGAGAACATTTCCCCCCCCCCCAATGAGAATGGCTATGTCACTGGACTCCCATGTAGTTGATCATGGTTTGAGTCCCTGACCTGGTGGCTTAAACTCACGCCAGGTGCGTGTGTGTGTGCATGCCCAAGATCCCAAGACGAGAATGGAGAAGGGATTGTGGTATGGCCATCCCCCTGGGGGGTGATTTTTTTGCTTTCTGTCTTAAGAAAAAAAGGGCATGGAAAGTAACTGTAGATACCAGAGGGTGGGAGGAAGGAGGGAAATCACAGATGGTGAGATACAGGGAATTAAGGGGGGGGGAGTGGGAGCAAAATATATAAGAAACAAGAAGTGGAAAAGTATTTGTTGACAACATGTATAATAATATCTTTGATTGAGTCAATAAACAGTGTATTCTGCATGGAAAAATCTCATTTTGTATACTGTACGATGTACAGAGAATGAATGTAAATAAATAAATAAATTTTAAAAAAGTAAACCAAGAGGAAGCCGGCAGGTGGCATCATGGTTAAGGGAACTGGACTACCACATGGCCGACTGCAGTTTGAGTCCCTGACCTGGTGGCTTGCTTTCTCACTTTTCCTCTCTTGCTCTGTCCCTTTCTGGTCAAATTGAAAAAGAGAGAAAGGGACCAGCAGTTAGCACAATGGCAATGTTGCTGGACTCTCATGTAGTCGACCATGGTTTGAGTCCCGGACTCGATGGCTTAAACTCATGCAGGGTACATGTGCATGAGTGCCCAAGATCCCGAGAGGAGAGTGGAGGAGAAGGGATTGCAGTGTGGCTATCTCCCCTGGGGGGTGATTTCTCGCTTTCTATCTCTCTCTCTCTGTCTGTCTGGCAAGTGCACACACCCTATAGCAAAAACCTCTCCAAAGAAAATAAAATAAATAAAATAAAAATAAAAAGAAAAGAAAAAGAAAGAGAAATAAAAAAGAAAGGAAGAAAGAAAAGGAAAGAAGAAAGAAAGACAGAAGAAAGAAAGAGAGAGAGAAAGAATGAAAGAAAGTTAAATAAAATAATTCTTAAAAAAAAAAAAAAGAAAAAGTAAACCAAGGGGGCCACCAGATGGTGTCATGGTTATGTCGTTGGACTCCCATATGGCTGACCCGGTGGCTTGGACTCCCATATGGCTGACCTGGTGGCTTAGAAATCACACTGGGCATTTGTGTACGTATGCTCAAGATCCCAGGAAGAGAATAGAGAAGGGATTGTGGCATGGCCATCCCTTTGGGGGGATGATTTCTTACTTTTCCTATCACTGTCGCTGACTCTGTCTCTCTTTGTTGAGTGCACGTGACCTAAGGCAAAAACCTCTAAAAAAAAAAAACAAAAAAACAAAGTAAGCCAAGAGAGCCAGCAGGTTGGTGCGGTGGTTAAGGCACTGGACTCCCACATGGCTGGCTAAGGTTCAAGTCTTGGACTTGCAGCTTGCTTTCTCACCTTCCCTCTTTCTCTCTTTGTCTTGAATGCACATGCCCTACAGCAAATTAAAAAATACATAAAAAACAAAACAAATTTAAAAATTCTTTAAGAAAAGTGAATCAAGAACATTTCTGATAATTTCAATATTGTTTATTGTATTATCTACTTTTTAAAAGTAGCCTCTTCCTTTACCTTAATGTTGAAGACTAGCTGGCAGAAGGGACACTCACTTAGTGTAACTACATAAATATTATGCATATTCTATGATGTATGTAATTTATTTTATGTATACCTATTTGGAAGAACTAAAATTCTTCAGTAATTTTATAATCATAAACTCTTGGAGAGCATGGGTATGAATAGCATCTAACTTGTCTTGTGCCTCTTTGTTGTTCTAAATACAACGTGCTCAGAACGGCAAATGTGGTTGACATTGCCAGACTGGTTAACTACCGTTTGAAGAGAAATGACCTCTTCATCTTTTGCCCCTCAATTTTGCCTGCACTAAGACTCTAGATCTGTGGTGAGGCTGGAGCAAGGAAGATCTTTCATCTTCTTGTTTTTCTTGGCCCTCCCTACTCTTTTGGGTGAGCATTTCCACCCTAATCCTTCCCAAACCTTAGATATGGATGCTTACCAGTTCATTTCGGGGATGAAAATTTTCATCCATGGAAACAACACGGAATTTTACTAAAACGAAACCAAAAATCTCTGATAAGATTGAGACATGATAAAGCAAATAATTTGGGTAATAAGATAGGGGGAAAATGGGTTGGGAAAATGGTAACTTTGGCTGGAAAATCTGCCGAGAGGGTGACCCTCACTTCTCAGCATTGCCCGACTAGTAGAATTTCTCTACATACCTGTCTGTCCTGGTTTATAGATGGGTTTGTCTGTCTGGATGAAGACCAGACTTTGTGTATTCTTTACTAGCACTGTGTTCCTCTTCCTGAAATCTTGTGTAGGCCCCTTTATCTGGACAGTGAGGAATGCCACCTCTGAAGAGAGCGAGATCCTTGGGAGCTAAAAAAAAAAAAAGAATTTTCTTTTTAAGTGAAGA